>NC_044565.1:97685414-97988919 GCF_007565055.1 Rhinopithecus roxellana
AGTGCATTTTCTCAGTGATAACACTGAGCCACTTAAGCTACAATGGCCATGTACCTTGGGTGTTGAGCATGTTTTAAAACTATGGAAACAGATTTTTGGTCAGGCAGAATTAAATTGGATTCGTTTCAAATAGATGAGATGAGGTTTGTTCAGCCATCCTGCAAGGGTAATAAGGGAGAAATGTATTTCAGTTTTCGCAGACTCAGAGAATATAGGAGTGTTCATCAAAATATCCTCCATAAAGTCCAAGTAAATATCCTTTAAAAAGTAAAAAAAAAAAAAAAAAAAAAAAAAAAGAAGTTTTTTTGTTTGTTTGTTTGTTTTTGTTTTTGTTTTTGTTTTTTTAAGACTGAGTCTCGCTCTGTCGCCCAGGCTGGATTGCAGTGGCCGTGTCCGGATCTCAGCTCACTGCAAGCTCCGCCTCCCGGGTTCACGCCATTCTCCTGCCTCAGCCTCCCGAGTAGCTGGGACTGCAGGCGCCCGCCACCTCGCCCGGCTAGTTTTTTTGTATTTTTTTTTAAGTAGAAACAGGGTTTCACCATGTTAGCCAGGATGGTCTCGATCTCCTGACCTCGTGATCCACCTGTCTTGGCCTCCCAAAGTGCTAGGATTACAGATTTGAGCCACCGCGCCTGGCCTTTTCCTTTAAATGACAATCAATTTTCAGCCCAATGTTTACTTTAGAAAGATGTGATTTATATCAAGATATAACAGGAACATTTACCAAAACTTCTGATCAAATGGTTCATTTTAATGTGAATATAACAATATTGATAGTACTTTTTATGTGGATTACATAAAATTTATAAAATTCATTTTACTTGGAATATTTAATTTTTAAATGTTTCCATAAGGCCCCCTCATTTTATGAAACTTTCCAGAAGGCTAATCTCAGAAAGCAAATATTTGCAAAAACTACTGGTGTTATAAAGTTCTTGGAGGTTCTGAGAGCTTCTTGGCATGCGGCATGAGTATCATGCACTTTTTTGGCTGCTAAATGTTCCCCCTCTTCTAATTAAACTTGCAGTGTCATATGAGATGAGTACATGTAAGCCAACATGAAGAGGACAACATTTCCTTCCTTTGCCTGTCCACATAGAAAGGAAAATTGAGCTGTGCTATTTCTTTTGAGATCAAGCTTGTGACATCGCTTCTGGAATGTTCTTTATAGCACATTTTATGATCTTTTTGTTCTTTCCTTCGAGAATATTTTACAAGCTACATACATACTGTAGAGAATACATACATACTATAGAGAGATTATAGTATAATGAAAGAGCATGGTGAATGAGGAGACCTGGTTTCCACTTTCAGCACAACCACCTACCTTGTCCTGTGACTTGGACAACTTGGGTCACATCATTGTACTTTGACCTTGCTGCCTCTGTAAAATAAGTACATTGAACTAGGAAATTCTTGAGTTGTACTCAGCTCTAAAATTTCTTTGATTCTAGTGATGATGCTCCTAATTAGGTCTTCTCATGGTTATTTACCAAAACCCAGATTTCACCTCTATCTTCCATCATGTGGCCATGCAGCCCAGTTGGCCTGGATAGTACCTGTGCATGCCTGATGTTCAGTGTAATTATTAATAGTATATTTTTGACTCTCAAAAGTATCCTATTTGGTTTATAAATGATATTGTACCCTGCTTTTACAGCATATCCAAAACTTACCTTTTTAAGAAAATCATACTGCATAAGAATAATACATATTATGTCCTATTCTTTGTATTCGGAGCAAAATTTGTTTCTGGTATCCTTGCCTGGTGTTTAGAATCCATAATGTTTTTCATTTTCTTTTCATCTTGTTTCAAAAGTCTTGAGAAAAGAGAGAGGATAAAATTTTGAGAGATTCTGGTTTTCGATTGGAGGGACTACAGTTTGCAACTCTTGGGAAGAAATTAAATTATAAAGTGAGATGGAATCAGTAAATATGTGTTAAATGTATTGGAGGAGTTCCATGGTTTCAGTTAGGCATTTTTTATCAGGGTGGAGTTAGCAAACCTACTCAAGGAAAGGAACTATTGAGAATTCAAGAAATACTATTGGTAGATTGTCAGAGACATTCATTTCACGTATGAGACATCCTATTAAAGTCAGTGGTATTTGATTCCCAGTTGGGTTTTCTGAAAAAGAAGTCAGTTAATGTTCATGCAAGAAAAGAATATGAATATATTGGATACTTGTGTTGCTTGCTTGGAGGCTTTAGAGGTACTCAGGAAAAATGAATATTATTTGTTTGAAAAATATAAGCAGAGTTCATACACATTTCCTTGAAAAATATTTAGAACTAACAAAATACATTTTGCAACTTCAAAGAAAAAAATTTTTTTTATTAAAAATATTAATTAACCTTAGTTGTAGCTTTGCGATTAAAAATAATAGCATTACTTATAATTATATATGTTCCTGATAACCACTGTGCATTTTAAAAATACTGGTGACATGAATAATTTTTTCCCTAGTCCAATCATTCTTCTGAATTTACTTAAATTAATGTACACTTTTATAGCAAATTTTAGTGCATATTTGAAAGAAAAACACTTTGATGTATATTTTAAAATATATACAAAGGCACGTTCTCCTGAACTTAATGGTGCCTGGTGAGAAGAGTGTAATGTATTGTAATTTTAAATGTGTGTAAGCAACAGTTACTCAGAATGTGTTTTTCTCCTTTCATTAGTGGCAAGAAAAGGTGCTACAGTAATGCATTTTAAAGGATTTTTTTTTTTTTTTTAAGTTCTGCATGGTGCATTTTCTTTGGGGTTTGGAAGTTTTACTAGATGACAAAATGCTCTATTGGTAGATGCAGCCTTGGTTTTGACACATCTTCCCACAAAGCTAGTCTGAGATAAACATATTCATCTATCCATTCATTCATTCACTCAACCAAGTTTGATGAGCACTTACTATATCTCAGGTACCTTTCTACTACCTTTCTAGTCTGTAGAAATACAGCATTGAACAAAATTAGACTTTTCTGCACCGAACTTATGTTCTAGTTGGAGAAGATGGGCAATAGACAAGAAAACAAATAGCGTGGGGTGTCAAAGGCTGCAGGAAAAAAAAAAAAAAAAAAAAAAAAACAAAGGAAGGACGAGGGGGATGCCTGTGTGTGGAAGGGAACCATGCAATGGAAATCTCTTTTGAATAGATGTGCATAAAGTATTTGAGATGTAGGTATCAATTACATTAAACTTTGGTATATTAATCTTCAGGCGTTTCTTCAGACCCAGCAGGATTGCACCCTGCATGGATAGTGCCACTGGCAGCATTAGCTTTCTTAGGAAACTGGAAGCCAGAGAAAAGAACAAAAGCAACACCAAGATATACTTTACCTGCTCCTAACCTTTAGAAGGACCTGACCTCTGTGGTCCTCTGGCTTCTAATAAATATTTTGCTAATTAAATCAGAAGTGTAATCACATCCTGCAGAATATATATTATGTATATCTGAGGATAAGATGGAAACTCAAAAAGTACAGCTTGGTATTATTATTCCTTTTCAAAAAGGAGAAAATTGAGGCATAGAAAACCTAACTTACCCAAGGCTATGCTGCCCACTTTTTTTCAGGATACATTGAGGTGATCTATCTTCTGCCCTTATGTATTGCCTTTATTCAGAATCTCATCACTTCCTGCTTTCTCATAGTCTTAACCACCTCCATTGTGATCTCCACCCAGCTGTCAGATTATCCTTTTGAAAATGCAAATACAATCATATAGTTCCCTTCCTTAATGCATCTACTATATACAATTATTCTATGTGATAGACTGAAAAGTTTAGCCCTCAGAAATGGGAAGCATTTGTCCAAGGTCACACAGTAAGTGTTTGAGTCATGAGTGAAGTTTAGTTTTGTATCATGTATTACTACTTCTAATAGTATCTATTTAGGTGTTGCCTGTAAATATGGTTCCATGCTGGACACCTACCATGGTCAGATAATAAGGTGCTGCATTCTGGGAGTCTAAGGTCTGAAAGCTTGTGTGGGATGTTGGGGCACTATGCATAGTGGTCAAGGGCATTGACTCTGGAAGCCAAAATGCCCACCTAAATCCGAGCATTGTGTTTACCACATACTAGCTGTGAGTTACTTAGACCTCAGTTTCCCACCTAGTAAATTTATTGTGAGGATTATAGGAGTCGAGAGTATAAGAACCATATGAAAGTATGGCCACTTCACCAATTTTTGACTATAAAAAATGGAAATTTCATATGTTCATCCTAAAATATAAAGAAATGTTAAAAGTACCTGACACAGGTGAGCACCATGCATCTGAAAGTCATGTCTGAGAAGCATTCTTCAGGTACACACTGTAAATTAAAGCATCTTTCTTGGCTTTCAAGCCCTTGAAGAATAGCTGTGAATTCATGTTTCTACAACAGCACATCAATTGGTGTGGCATGTACCAAGCTGAATTCTCTGTCGAATAAGGCAACACCATTCCCCTAAGGGATATATGTATGGGAAGTGAGGGGCAGTGGAGGGCAGGTAATGACACAAAGGGAGCATTATCATGAGGGCCATGAGCACTACACACACTGCATTGCTGGGACAGTCCTGGACAACAAAGAGCTGTCTGAGGATTCCTGTAACTTGCTCTGTTTTATGCAACCTCCCCTCCTTCCTCACCAACTTTAAATTATTGTTGACTGAGCACTCAAGAAGTTTCTTATGTCTGTTTCCCAGTTGTTCACACACAGAAGCTAATTCATGGTGTGGTACTGAATCCTGCAAATATGATTTCCGTATCTATCCTGGATAACATATTTTGATTAAGGAGCTTAAGAATTCATTATATACTCATTTTTCAACTTAAGAATGAAAAACTTCAAGTACTTCCAGCTGTGAGTTAGACTAGATTGGGCTTATGATTCTTGATATATCTTTTGATATATTCTTTATCAACATTGGAGATATTGAATGAAGCCTTTGTACCTAATTGATACATGACAGTGATTTCAGTGGGAATTTTCTCAGGACTGGTGAAGTTGGCACTTCCTCTGAAATGTCTAGTCTCAGTTGTAGGACAAAGGAATATCTTTCTATAAAATAATTAGTTCATGTCTAACTATCAAGAATCTAACCTAGTTTAATTGTCTTTAGTTTTAATCGGCACTACAAATTATTTGTTCTATAATACTTTGTGAACTTCTGATTTTCAGTCCATACTATGGTTGTATTTGTTGATTTATTCATCTCTTACATGTAATAATCATATTCTGTGAGGGGAAGGAGGAAGCAAAAATACAAAAATCAGCTGGGTGTGGTAGCGTGCACCTGTAGTCCCAGCTACTCAGGAGGCTGAGGCAGTACAATTGCTTAACCCGGGAGAGGGAGGTTGCAGTGAGCTGAGATCATGCTACTGCCCTCCAACTTGGGTGAGAGAGTGACACTCCGTCTCAAAACAAAAAAGATAATTGTGTGTATATGAGTGTATGTGTGTGTTAACAATACTTGCTTTTCTGCTTCATGATGTATGTAAACATTAAGCTTGTTCAATAAACTAAGTCAATATTAATTTTAAATATCTATGTTAATTACTTAGATGTTTTATCATCTAAAGCCTATATTAGCTTTTTTTTTTATCTGTTGGTATCACTGAAAAGTTATCCAGCAATAAAAAAATATATTAACACCATTAGGCTGAGACCTCAAGAGAAGGCTCAGCTAATTTATCTGCCTTTATTCAGCATTTACCAAACAACTTTCACTGTATTCTTGTTATCACTATTCTCTTTATATAAAATCTCAAGCAGACAAATAGCACTTGTGTTAACCAATGGTTGATCCAGTAAGCATTCTAAATGATAATTAACAAAACAAAACAAAATAGGCAGTATATATATGTGTGTATTTTTTTACCATGCTGTATATTGCCTGTAAATCCACAATATTTTTATTTAAAAATACAAATTTGCAAATATCTTCTGTACAACTAATATATGTAGCACACTTTGCTAGATATTATTATGCTCTTCTTGGGATAAAATACCTAGCAATTCAGGATTTTTTTGAAGAACCATTTCTCAGACCTTAGATTACTAGTGAATCTATACATAAATTATTAAGTGCCCTACATCAACAATAGCAAAGCTTTTGTACGTGACAGATTTAGAGTATATTATTAACAGCATCACTAACACAATTGAATCTTAGAGACAAATTTCAAGTAGAAAAGATATTTTAGACTCTTTTTAATAACAAGCATATTGGAGAAACACTATTTCACGTCTTAAGTGTTGGCAATGTGCTAGACACTACCCTCACTCTGGAGTTACCCACATTCTCTTGTTGATGTCTTTAAACTCTTAAGTTGCATTTGTGGAAAGCTTCTTCTAAAATAGGCATTACCATCAAATCTGTAGATTTAATAGAGGAGTTCGTAGCCTTGGCCCCCTTAGCTCCCTTCTACCTCGGCCCCCTTAGCTCCCTTCTAGGACTTTTCTACTTCAGCAGGATATATAGAGGATCCCAGAGGCATATGGGGAAGCTAAATTTTTTTATCTTCATCTTTACATGGAATAAATTCTATGCTATAGAGAATCTTCCAGGACTGTTACAATTCTGAGCATCAATGTTTAACTGTGACATGGAGTAAAGTATGAGGCAATAACAATGAGAACTTTAAAATCATGTTTGTCTTGACACATTCTTTAAGAGTATCAGATAAACTTGCATAAACAAAGCTCATGGCATAGCATCTGGCACATAGCAGGTGCCTATTTGTGCTTCCTTAGTATCCTCATCCCCATTGTGCTTTTGTCTTTTTCTCTTTCTTCTTTCTCCCTTTTTCTTCATTCTTCCTTCCATATGGTAGGCCTTATTCTAGACACTACAGATTCACACAGGATGACCCAAATCTCATATAAGAGAAATGGTTCTCCATTTGGCCCACATTATTCCAGGACCAAGTAACAAATATATTTAACTATTGATTCCCCAAAATATTGGAGAGTGAACCAAGTGAGGAGTCTCTACATATTTTGCCATGCTATGCTAGCTGTTATAAGATATTCCTTAAATATCGGCCAGCATTTAAAATTCAGCAGTAAAAATTTGGCCCTGGAACACACTTGAGAGAAATTGATTTTTATATTTTCTACACATCCAAGCTTACCTTTGCATCAGCTGTCCCTGAGTGTATTTTGAAAGAGTGGGTCCACAGCTAGAAAATGATGTAGGTACCTGTGTTCATGGATCTAAAGGGAATGTAAATTTCTTCCAAAAGAAATTCTCCTTGAAGGGAAGTTCTCTGGTTCTAATCTCTATTTTTTCAGAAATGAAAAGGACCCATTAATATCCTTTCAAAATCTTTGGTGACATTACCAAGTCTGACTTTTCCATGCACAGCATTAGCTAGCAGTTGGTAATGATTCTAGACAGGGTCTACATGGCAACCTATTACAAGATAGATGATAAGACACGACAGGAAGGTTAAGTGCCCCACTTGTTCTGTTCTGAACTGAGGGTTTTCCACTGTCCAAAGGGAGAATTTTCACTGTAGTTTCAGACATTACTTAATCTCTTTTGTGACTGGAGTTTTCCATGTGTATTTAATGGCTCAATTATCTTATGTAACTTTGTCAGTGTGGTCTTGGATTCTACATTGTTTGGGAATTTGATTCAGAAAAGTAAAAAAACACATGTATAAAGCATCAAGTCTGAAATTTGTATTTGGTATGCTATTAGTAAACTATTCACATTGCCTAAACTCAAAATGCAACTTCCCACTTTCTGATATACTGACTCATCTGCCAGCAGTGTTCCTATTTTCTTTCTCTTCTTTTGCAACTGTACCTGTGATCTAGTTAATAATACACTTCTACATTTGAAAAATACTAAAGCTTTGTTAGTGTTAATGGCACAGGAAGATTTTAAACTTTGCATTTCACTTTATGATTTCCTGAACAACCCCAAGCAGAACCTGTTTCCTGTTTTCATAGCACTTTGGAAAAGATAGATGAATAGACATTAATTTAAGTAGATAGATAAATAATGATCCACCTGTTAGAGATTATAATCTTAAGTTTTCTTTATGACAAGCATCTTAAAGTAAAGTCCTTTGTCTTACTAATGTGTGTATGCTCAGCACCGAATGCAGCGTTTGGTGCAATGAGGACACTTAGTAAGTGGTTTTTGAATAAATAATGAACACAGAATGCATAATCTGATGCTGAGATAAATATTGTTTGTTGCTCAGTCCTTGTATTAGTCTGTTCTCAGGCTGCTATAAGGACATACCCAAGACTGGATAATTTATAAGGAAAGAAGTTTAATTGGCTCACAGTATTTATATTTTCTACACCTCCAAGCTTACCTTTGCATCAGCTATCCCTGAGTATGTTTTGAAGGAGTGAGTCCACACTGCACAAACTGCAGGACTGGTGAGGCCTCAGGAAACTTACAATCATGGCAAAAGAGGAAGCAAATACATCCTTCACAAGGTGGCAGAAAGGAAAAGAATGAGAGAAGGGGGAAACCCTTATCTCATGGGAACTTACCATCATGAGAATAGTATGGGGCAAGCCACCTCCCTGATTCATTTACCTCCCACTGAGTCCCTCCCATGGCACATGGGGATTATGGGAGCTACAGTTCAAGATGAGATTTGGGTGGGGACATAGCCAAACCATATCAGTCCTGAATTTTCCTGGATTAATCAATATTTGCAGAGAATAAAGATGGTATATATAACAAGATAATATAAGAATTAACTTCCTTTATATGCAGTATAAAGACATTTTAAAATTACAGTTGTTTGGTTTTTTAAAAAGCATGTGCATACTTATTTAAGAAAAAGGGGTGGATGTGATACACAGGAAGCAAAATTCCCATTTCAATTTATGCTACTGACATTCTTCTCATAAGACTAGGAAGGAGGCACCAGTAGTTGTCCCTAAAATGGAAAAGAGACGAGCACAAAGTAGTATAATTTTGCCTACCAGGTTACAGATTAGCATGTGTAAAACCCTGTTCCAGAGGTTTACCAGAGTCTCATCATTCTGGGTTATAGTGCCATACCAAGGTGGGGGAGGGGCAGTGTTAATGGTCCCCTCTCAAGAGGAATATTTTATCACTGACATTGTTTAGAATTGTTGACATGCTCTAATAATAAAAAGCAGTCTGACTTCTAGTCACCTTTATTATTGTTTTTCAATTCTCTACAGGAAATCATCTGTTATTGTCTTAATAGGAGTTGACCTTTTCCTTGCTGTCTGTGGTCAGCAACAAATTGCTGATACTTACTTCACAATTTTGCAAGTAGCTGGCCCATTTTGAAGAGTCAGAAATCCACATTTTCAAACAGTTTGTCTGATTTTTTGATGTCTTCAGCCAGTTAGGGAGAGTGGAAGAAACAGGCAAAATCTCTAGGAAGCCTAATTATTACAGAACCACTTTGCACTGGTAACTCTTGACAGGGCTACAAGACAAGCTTTGCATGAGGTTGATATTTAGACATTGTCTATGGCTGAAAACCAGATGGAAATACGGAAAATGTATAACATTTTTAGAAGACACTCATTGCAGAGTTTAAACATGTAAAAACTATGATTTTTTTTGTAGGCAAATTAAAATGAGAATGAAGTACAAAGAACTAGAGAAACAAAAGAAGAGATTAGAGGGACATGTTGGGATAACACTAATTGGATGCAAAGACTTAAATGAAGTTTGGATAGTGGAATGAATTTCTTACAACAGGCAAATCTTGATAAAGCCTAGGAAATGTCAAAGGAATTTACTCTTGCTGTGTGATGTATTTGAAAATACAATATATTTAAGTGGGTGGTAACTCAAATTGCAAATATCAGTTATACCTTCCTTTTTAACACTATTCCTGAGACTAATAACAGGTTACTCCCAAAATTCATTTTTTTGCTTTGTTGTGCATATGCAAGTGGGGATAATTGTTATATTATTTTCATTAAAATAATGCAAGCACAAAAACAAATCAGTGTAGTTTACAAGATGGTATATAAAAAGCAACAATCCCACATTTATTCCCTCATCACCCCCAGTCTTATTCCCCAGAGAAAATGTCTTTTAATAATTCTTTTTGGTAATTAGCTTCATATCTCCAAATAATATGTTTATGTTCTATTTGTTTATTTATTCCTTTTATATAATACTTATACAATCCTCAGTATGAAAATTGAGGATTAGCTCAGGCTTTAATCCTTTCTTTTGATTTTTTCTCTCCTCTGAAATATAAGTGTATATGTAAAATATTATGTATAACACTTGATATATATTTGATAAAACTATAATATATATTATATATAATATGTATATATATAATATATATAACTATATATATAAATAATATATAAATTTTGTTGCTTTAAGTAATATATTTGCATCTGATTTCTTGTTCCATTAATTTGGAAGAATATCTCTTATTTCTTAAGTATCCACATTAGTAAGATAAACATATTTATGCCCCTCCCCATTCCTCTAGCTTCCCTCTTCTTTTCCACATCTCATGATCTCATTATATTTCCAGGGATGTTAACTTTAACTTTCTGTCTGGCAACCAACCACAACTAAATCTTCCATATTTTATTTGGATTATGAGGATTCTACAGTGGAAAACAATGAAGACCATTTAGATTACCTACTCTGTAAATAATGTCCAATACTAATCTCAGTTATATGTTAAGATTACCTTTCTTTTTTTAATGAGTTCAATATCATATTACCTGGACTACTCAAAGGAGAATTTTTCCACCTCTAGGATCAAGGTCAAGTGGATTCCCTTGCACTTATCAGTTGCTCAGAAATCAGGACTTTTATTTTGCATTATATTTGAATCATATTTGTTTTCTATAGTTTTATTTGTCCATGAGCTACTCAAATTACTTACTTTTTCTTGTATTGCATCTCTTGCCTTTACTATATCATCGTTTTAAATTCCCAGTCACACTTTTAATTCTGCCAAACCTTATCTCTTTCCCTCAACAACCTACCTCCAAAGAGATCTCAATGTGTATCTTCTGTTCTTTAGCGCCAGTCTGGACTAGTTGTCAGCTTGAGAGTAAACAGAGTATGGAGAGCTGCAGGCTTTTCTTTGGAAATAGCAGGCATATAGCAGACAAACTAATGCCAAAATAGAGAACATCCACAGAAAGAACCTTACCTCTCCTTGCACAGTTTCTTTGCTTATTTATTTATTTATTTATGAGACCAAGTCTCACTCTGTAGTCCAGCCTGCAGTGCAGTGGCAAGATCTCGGTTCACTGCAGCCTACACCTCCCAGGTTCAAGCAATTCTCCAGCTTCAGCCTTCCGAGTAGCTGGGATTATATACATGTGCCACCATGCCCAGCTGATTTTTGTATTTTTAGTAGAGATGGGATTTCACCATGTTGAGTGGGCTGGTCTTGAACTCCTGACCTCAGGTGATCCGCCCACCTTGGCCTCTCAAAGTGCTCGGAAGTTTCTTTGCTTTCTTTCTTTCTTTTTTTTGGACAGAGTCTTGCTCTGTTGCCCAGGCTGGAGTACAGTGAGGCAATCTCAGCTCACCACCACCTCCGCCTCCCAGGATCAAGCAATTCTCCCGCCTCGGGCTCCCAAGTAGCTGGGACTACAGGCACCCGCCACCACACCAGCTGATTTTGTATTTTTAGTAGAGACGAGGTTTCACCACATTGGCCAGGCTGGTCTCGAACTCCTGACCTTGTGATCTGCTCGCCTCTGCCTCCCAAAGTGCTAGGATTACAGGCATGATCCACCGCACCCAGCCTTTCTTTGCTTTTAAAAGAAAGACTATCTAGATTTTAGTTTGTTTGTTGGCTTTGCTTTTTGGCAGCAAAAAAGAAAGGGAGGAGGGAGGAAGCAAGGGAGGGAGGAAGCTAGGGAGGGAGAGAGCTATTCTTTCTATATTTTAGGTAGTTATTTAGCTGTCTGTTCCTGTATAGCAAATTATCTCCAAATTAGACAGCTATGAATAAGAAACACATATTATTACACTTTTTATGGGTCAGGAATCCTGGTAAGGCTTAGCTGGGTGCATGTGGCTCAATATCTCTTGTGAGGCTGGAGGTAAGCTGGTGATCAGTCCTGCGGTCTCACTTG
This sequence comes from Rhinopithecus roxellana, assembly GCF_007565055.1. Taxonomy (NCBI): domain Eukaryota; kingdom Metazoa; phylum Chordata; class Mammalia; order Primates; family Cercopithecidae; genus Rhinopithecus; species Rhinopithecus roxellana. The sequence continues at coordinate 97,697,492 of NC_044565.1, forward strand.
AAGGTTCCACTGTGTGTGTAGGATGGTATATGCACTTTCAAGCTCACTTCCATGGTTGTTAGCATGCCTTATTATCTGACATGTGGGTGCAGGGGTTCCTCACAACAGCTGGCAATGTACTTTTCCTCCAGGACAGATGAGAGAGAGGAGAGAGGAGAGAGGAGGAGAGAGAGAGAGAGGAGACCGACAGAGAGAGAGAGACCGACCCAGGATAGGAGACACAGGCTTTTTATAACCTAATTTTGGAAGTGACACTTCCGCCTGGCTGCTGGAAGTCTAGCCCACATGCAAGGGAAGGACATTACATAGGGGCAGGAATGCCAGGCACTGAGGAACACTGATGACCTTCTTGGAGGCCACTACAATGTCACAGAGTAGAGGGATGTCAACTGATGTGATTTTATGTATGTTTTCTGCTAATCTCCTCCCAGACTATCTACAGATTGGCTCCCACTGTTTCTTTATCCTCAGGTATCTCTACATATATTCTAAGCTGTTCATTTTTCTGCTTATTTCACTCATCGACCCTCTTTCATTCACTTCTAGTCTTCCACTAAGGTATGGAAATCTCTGATTTTGCTGACTGATGAATACTTTTTCCCTACACTGTTAAGGGTTTACAGCCTGCTGTTTTTCTTGCTTTCAGTTCTGTGGGGTCTTAGGAGGGAGAGACACAAGAGCATCTATCTTTTTCCAACTGTAACCGAACATTGGAATTACTACTATGGTTGGAGGATTTGGTTATTGTAGTACTTTAGTCACGGTCTAAAAGAATGCCCACTACATTTCAAGTAATTTATTTTCACATTCAAATGACAGATCAGAAGTCTTTCTATGGCCACAATTAATCTGGTTTCAACTTTTAGCAGATTCTGAAATACGAAGAAAAACAATGCATTGGAGTTACTGTTTCTGAATTCTGCTATTTCTAGTGTCTTCCCCACATTAGCTTAAACTGCTAAAGCAGTTTCTACTTGGTTGAGTATTTATGGTATTGCACTTCTACAACCTGAAAAATCTTTTAATCTTCTCAATTTGTCAAGTTTAGTAATAATCGTTTGTACTCAAAGAGCAATCACAGAAATTCTAAATGCTTCTGTGGTTGATAAGAGCTGAGTTCTTTTGCATTATTGCATTGTCTCACTTCCGATGGTTGGAAGTACATGAGTGGTAAGCCAGCACAATAGCCTTCAATCTCCCTATCTTATCTTTAATGAAATCTCAGGAGAAAATGGCCTTATGTTTCTGACTTCATAACCTCTTCAATGAAGAAAACCCAAAATGAAAAACCAGGTATAATTTTATCTTGTTAATCCCCATTTCAATTTATTCCAGGGGAGTAGGCAACGAAATATTAGTGAGATATTAAGTAGTGTTAGAAGGAGAGGAGATTTTGGATTAGCCTTCCAATATTCTGGCTATTTGCTTTGACTTCCAAAAACATTTTTGTATATTTTGATTGTAATTAGAGCCAGATTGCTGCCTTGAGCCCAGAACAGAAACTGACTAAAAAAAAAGAACAAAGGAGATAACAATTTTACACTCAAACCTAACCATATAATGTTTTAGCCCTATATAATTATCATTACCTATTTCATCTATTAAAGTTAACCAAAATAAAGATATTCTGTTTCAGCTGGATTAAAATAAATTTTATCTTTAAAAAATGTTTCTCAGTTTACCTTTTGTGTCATTTAGTATTTAATGAGTTCCAAGCTCCTCCAAAACGTAGTTGCTTAAAATGGCGACCTTTTATTTAGCTCATAATTCTGTGGTTCTGCCATTTGGGCTGGGTTTCAGTTTATTTTTTTTCTAATCTGGGCTAGGTTTAGCTGATCTCAACTAGACTAGTTCATATGTTGGTGATCAGCTGCCATGCTAGCTAGAAACTGGCTGATCTAAGATGGATTAGTTAGAACAGCTTATGCCCCATCCTCCAGAAGGCCAGTTTGATCACAGAATCCCATAAGTGAAAATGGAATTTTGCAAAGCCTTTAGAGGCTCAGGTACAGAACTCATGTTATATTGCTTTTGCCACACTGATTAAACAAGACACATGGTCAGCCCACATTCAAGGAGAGGAATTGCAAGAACTGTGGCCATGTTTGTGATTAATCACTACTTAAGAAGTGAGGTAAAACCTGTATTACCATTTCTGCTCTAGCCGACTGAATGATAAAATTTAATAGCTAAAAAGCTAAAAAGTGAAATAAACAGCTAAAAGTCAAAGACAAATGTGTATACAGATTTGTCAAAAGCTGAAAAAGTTTGTGATAACAATTAGAAGCTTGTATTAGTTTTCACAGTGCTATAAAGCACTGCTTGAGACTGGGTAATTTATAAAGGAAAGAGGTTTAATTGACCCACAGCTCAGCATGGCTGGAGAGGCCTCAGGAAACTTAGAGTCATGGTGAAACGCAAAGAGGAAGCAAGGCACCCTCTTCACAAGGCAGCAGGAAGGAAAATCAATGCAGGAGAAACTACCACACACATAAACCCATCAAATTTTGTGAGAACTCACTCACAATCATGAGAACAAGATGGGGGAAACCTCCCCCATGATTCAATTACCTCCATCTGGTCTCTCCCTTGACACATGGGGATTATGAGGATTATAGGGATTATAATTTAAGATGAGATTTTGGTTAGGGACACAACCAAGCCATATCTTACTGGCTATTTCTATTCTACCCGTTTTCCTCGGAGGACAGTCTCCTAGGTAAAAGTTGTGCTATTCCACTGAAGACAGTCTCCTAGGTAAAGGTTGTGATTTCAGGGCAGCTAATTTGCTTAGCTGACAACAGGTGCTGTTTAAGTCTCATAGTTAGCTTTCTCTCCTTTCCTCTCAGAAGTATTCATCAGTAACATGTAATAGTCAGTGATCCCATTATTCAAAGATCACTTTGCCATAAGGTACATGAATTTATTTTGAGATAGGACATAATTTGGAACCATGGAGGGGTTCTACAGTTTTTGTTAATCTTCATGATATATATGTGCATGCTTCTCTCTTGATTAAAAGGGCTTGTCATACCCACTGTGTCTGTGGGTCTGTTATGCATTAACACACATGCTCTTGCATTGTCCTCAGTTTTATATTTTAGGCTATTTTTCTCCAAGTGTATGTTTTGCAGTTGTCATACTAAGCTTTCTCATTCAAATCATAGCCAATAATATAGCGAAACTTAAGAGAAGGTCATTTTTTTTCCTCTGAGGATAAGAATATTATCTGGATTGCAATATAGCTCCAGAATTTTGCTTTTTATTGTTCACATTCCTATAAAATCTGCTTAATTAAACAGCTGGCAGAAGTTAACAGCATGTTTTTGAGAGTTTTTTGTTTGTTTTGCAATCTAAAAACATTTTAAGACACACACGAAAAGTTACCTTTTCAGTAAGTGGGTAGAGAAATGAGACTCTGTAAGGGTCTCATTTAGGAATTAGGAAATTAGGAAACATGATAGCTTAATTCAAGTAGTATGAACTCCTAGATCATGAGAAATGCTGATGCTAAAATGCAGATACCAGAGAAAATCTCACAAATCTAAAAAGATATGTTTTGGAATTATTCAGACTTTTTATTAGACATCCCCATATCTAGCCTAACTTCAAATAATCAGGTTATATTCTTTTATTTCTTCCTGAGATGTACAGTCAATGAATGTGCTCATTTTAGCATTACGTACCCTTCATTGTTGTGTGAGGACATGGAATAATGAAATATAAGAAAGATATATGACTTTAATTCTATTTAAGACAAATAGAACCAAGCTATTATATTCAATCTAAAATAATAAATTCAAGTTTGTAATTACATTCTAATGCGGGCTAATCACCTCTGCTAAAATCTACTCATTTATGAAACTATATATAAATTATCCAAGTGTACCTTGGAATAACAGTGTTCAGGTAAGTCAACGTACAAAATACATTTTTAGAAAGGAATGGAAATATGATAGAAATAGGATACAGATCTATATGGGTGTGAGTCATACACGAAACAACATTCAAATATTGGCATTATTTCATTCATTTACTAAGTAAATATTGTAAAACACCTGCTATAAAAGGCACTGTTCTTTCTCTTAACTTTTATTTTAAGTTCAGAGGTACATGGTGCAGTTTTGTTATATAGGTAAACGTGTGTCATGGGGGTTGGTTATACAGATTATTTTGTGTCCCGCATATTAAGCCTAGTACCCATTAGTTATTTTTCCTGATTCTCTACCTCTTCCCACATTCCACCCTCCAGTAGGTCCCAGTGTCAGCTGTTTCCCTCTATATGTCCATTTGTTCTCATTGTTTAGTCTCCCACTTATATGTGAGAACATGTGATATTTGTTTTTCTATTCCTGTGTTAGTTTGCTAAGGATAATGGCCTCCAGCTCCATCCATGTTCCTTCAGAGGACATATCTCGTCTTTTTTATGGCTGCATAGTATTCCATGGTGTACATATACCACAATTTTGTTATCCGGTCTACCAATAATGGGCACTTAGGTTGATTCCATATCTTTACTATTGTGTATAGTGCTGCAATGAACATATGCGTGCATGTGTCTTTATAATAGAATGATTTATATTCCTTTGGGTATGTACTTAGTAAAGGGATTGCTGGGTAAAATGGTAATTATGTTTTTAGGTCTTTGAGGAATTGCCACACTTTTTTTCCACAATGGTTGAACTGATTTACACTCCCCCCAACAGTGTATAAGCATTCCCTTTTGTTTGCAACCTCACCAGCAACAGTTTTTTGTTTGTTTGTTTCTTTTCTTTTTTTTATAATAGCCATTCTGGCTAGTGTGAGATGGTATCTCATTGTGGTTTTGATTGACATTTCTGTAACGATCAGTGATGCTGAGCTTTTTAAAATATGCTTGCTGGCTGCATGTATGTCTGCTTTTGAAAATTGTGTGTTCATGTCCTTTTGCCCACTTTTTAATTGGGTTTTTTGTATGTGTGTGTAAATGTGTTTAAATTCCTTATAAATGGTGGACGTTATACCTTTGTCAGATGCATAGTTTGCAAAAATTTGCTCCCATTCTTTATGTTGTCTATCTCTGTTGATAATTTCTTTTGCTGTGCAGAAGCTCTTTGGTTTAATTAGATCCTGTTTGTCAAATTTTGCATTTGTTACAATTGCTTTTGGTGTCTTTGTCATGAAATCTTTTCCGTTCTTATGTCCAGAATGGTATTGCATAGGTTGTCTTCCAGGGTTTTTGTAGTTGGGGGTTTTACATTTAAGTCTTCAATCTCTCCTGAGTTAATTTTTGTATATGGTGTGAGGAAGGGGTCCAGTTTCAGTCTTCTCCATATGGCTAGCCAGTTATCTCAGCACCTTTTATTGAATAGGGAATCCTTTCTTTTTTGCTTGTTTTGTCAGCTTTATTAAAGATCAGATGGTTGTAGGTGTGCAGCCTTATTTCTGGGCTCTCTATTCTGTTCCATTGGTCTATGTGTCTTTTTTTGTACCAGTACCATGGTGTTTTGGTTATTGTAGTCCTGTAGTATTCTTTGAAATCAGGTAGCGTGATGCCTCCAGCTTTGTTCTTTTTGCTTCGGATTGGGAAAGGCACTGTTTTAGACAGTGTAGAAACAGCAGTGAACACAATAGATTAAAATTCCTGCCCTCATGGTACTAAATTTTAGTTAATAGAGACAAATATAACATACATAAGATTTTAATATAATATATATCTGTGTGTACACATATATGTGTGTGTGTACATATATATATAACAAAATATATATATAGTGTGTATACATAATATATATATGGGGGTATGTGTGTGTATAAAAGAAAAAAGTACTGCAGACTGAGTAGCTTAAACAACAGAAATTTATTATTCTACACTTTTGGAGCCTGGAAAAGTCCAAAATTAAAGTGTCCAGCCATTCAATTGTGGTGACAGCTCTCTTCCTGTCTTGCAGACAGGCCACATTCTGTGTGTGGCCTTTCCTCTGTGTACAAGGAAAAGAGCTCGGGTGTCTCTTGTTTATTCTCATAAGGACACCAATGTTATTGGATTAGGGCCCCACCTTTATGATTCAGTGAACTTTACCTCCTAAAGTTCCTCTCTTCAAATGAGTCACATTGGAGATTAGGATTTCTACCCTATGAATTTGCTGGGACACAGTTTAGTCTATAGAGTACTGAACTTGAACAGATTTTAGCTCTCAAATTGTAATCTGATGTATATTACTAAATTATGCAACATTCAGCTTCAAAGACCTACCATATTTCCTTTGTGAAACTCTTCTGAAATTGAATTTCCTTTCCATTCCTCCCATCATGACACTATTTCTCTACTACGAACTACGACAAAACAATTCCCAACTAGTCTTCTTGTCTCCAATCAGTCTTGAATACTGCCCACTTAATGTGGTAGTATCACAACAGAGAAAGTTTCAGGTCGAATATCTCATTCTTCAGGAAAGTCAAAGAAAATATTAAGTGTTCTTTTTTATGCAGGGAATGAACAAGAAAATATTTATTACAAGAAGGAATAAAGGTGCTTTTCCTGTCTTGCACATGGCACTGGACTTTCAGTATATTTAGAAATCATGTTCTTCCTAACAATTATGGCTGGCTAGTCACAGTGAAATAGCATATCTATCATTTTTATTATTCTCCAAAATAATTTTCTAATTGAATGGTAGATATTTTTTTTAAAAAAACCCATATTGATATCTTTTTAATACATTTCATCTGTTACAAAGAATGATATATTCACTCTTTTTAGAATTGGGTAGGGGGCAATCATGTCTTCCAGTTTATCAGAATTTATATATTGCTAGGGAAGGCCAGATACATTCATTAGGAACTATTGAGACCAGAAGACATGTTCTCTAATAAGAACGCCTCACCAGTAAGTGGTGAATTAAGGGCTAAGAACTAGGATTTGTCTTCAATACTTCTCACTAAAAGGGTTGACCACTTCCAAACAACCCCAAATGATACAGACATTGGAGTCTTTTGAGACCCATTTCTAGCACCTTAACGGCCATTTTGGTCATTTACTATGATGCATTTGGATTGAGAACAAATTGCATTTCTCTTCCTTGTGCATTGATATTTTCTAAACACAACAGTTAGTATATAGAGAAACTTCTGACTGGTGGAGAATTGGCAAAGTAATATTTGTTTACATTTTGCAACTTCATTATGTTAAAATATTTCTAAATTCTATATTTGTGTGAATGCCTAAATGACTGTACTTTACACAGGAAAAAGTAATTCAATGGCTAAGAGAATTGAATGTATTCATTTGTACAGATGATTTCTGAAATTGTAATTTACCTGGATATGGATAAGAAAAATATCCCATAAGTAATAAGCAAGGTAAATTAGAGATATAGTCATTTGAGATATTTCTTTGGATTCTATTTATAACTAATCATGCTTGATTAAAAGGATATTAAATTTTTAAAAGACACATCAAAAGTACTAGTGCAATAACATAATCTGATTTTGAACACAAGATACCTTCCAAGCTTGCTTGGCTTCTTTACATGATTCATAAAATTTTACACTTAGTCATAAAGATGAGTGTTGGCATCCCACTTTCTTAAGAGTCACTGGATATTGAATTTATAAAACTTTGCATTTGATTAGTGCAAAAGGTGTGCTTTACATGTTAGTATATATGCTACATCCTAAAGAGTTCTGTAGAAAACAGTCCCACTGTAGGTAGTACTTTAAAATTAAGCCAGGAACCCTTTTTTCTCCCTGTCTCTCCCCATTTGCAAAGATTTATCTATGTCTTCAGCTATCTGAAAGTATATATACAAGACTCTAGTGCCATAGGGAGCTTACAATGTTAGGCATGAATTTGAACCTTAAAGACACTTACTTTGTACTCTGTAAGTAACTGTTGAAATAATGTATGTTAAAAAGAACTCAAGAAAACTCTTGAGTAAAACATCAAGACATGCCATAACTAGTTACTGCTAACATAAAAATGCATGCAGCTTTTCATTTTAAGTTATACATTGCCAAAGCAATATCTAAGCCATACTTTACAAGAATATTTCAAGTTGTATATTCTCTATGAATGTTTCCTGTCAAAGTAAAAAAAAATAAAAAATAAAAAATAAAAAACTGTACTAGACAAAGTTTCATGGCACGGAAGAGTTTATTCAAGACTATTGCAATAGGGGAGAGAAACTGATATCAACTCTTAAGAAATAAAGTGTGGGACAGTTTTTAAGAGCAGATGTAGGAGGATCATAGGCCACCTGTGTTTGCTGATTATCCTTACAGGAGGAGAAAGGTAAACTTTCTCACATATGCATGACATAAACTAGTTTTGTAGTTTATAATTATTCACCTATGATAGGTTCCTATCCATCCACAGAGATTGGAAGATGGGGGCACTATCTTGATAGTCACATCTAAAAAATATAGCACCCAGGTCTTTGAGAGAGATACTCCCTAGATCATATAGCTAGCAAGAGGCTTTAAGGAGGTTTAGAAGGGGCAGAGAAGGAATTTTTAATAGCAAGTTTTCTAAAGTAAAGGCTCTAAGGAAAAGAACGTCATGGGCCTATAGTCAGGAAACAACCCGTCTAACATTTAGTCAAGCTGAGATAAATATTAAGGCTGTCTAAATGTTCTTTGATTCTTTCAACCAAAGGGACCCTCTTTGTCCTCCAAGATTCTACAGTCCTTTTTGTCTCTACCACTCACTTGACCCATAGTTACCCAGACATTCTAAATGCCTGCTTGTGTTTGTATCTTTGAGCATTTTTGGCATGCAGCTGGGTACTTTATTTTATTTTATATTTTGGCATGGAGCTGGTATTTTTTATTTTTCTCACTTAAACGTCACAATAATATTTTGAGGCAGATAGATATTTTTATAAGGTTCATTCAAAAGACTTTTTGGCTTATTAAAGATAAGGCTAAGAAAGTCCCTCTAGTCAAATAACTAACAAGTGGTAAAACCTATGCAAGTTAAATTCAGAGCCCAATGTGCCCTGCAACTGTCTTGGTCTGCTTAGGCCACCACAGACTGGGCACTAAAGAACAAAAATTTATTCTTACAGTTCCAGAGGCTAAGAAGTCCAAGATCAAGATGCCAGTAAAGTAGGTTTCATTCTGAGACCTCTTTGCTTGACTTGCAGGAAATCACTATCTTGCTGTGTGTTCACATGACCTTTCCTTAGTTCCTGCACGTAGGATGGAGAGCATGTGTGTGTGCATCCTCTTCCTCTTCTTGTAAGGCCACCAGTCCTGTTGGATTAGGATCCCATGCTTAAGACCTCATCTAATCTTAATTACCTCCTAAAGATGCTATCTTCAAATACAAACTCATTGGGAGTTAGGGCTTTGATACATTGATTTGGGCAGGGACATAATTCAGTCCATAGTGGCTGCTTCACTGTGTTAGTCCAATAGGGCTGCTATAACAAAATGCTATAAATTGGGTGATTTCTAAACAACATACATTTATTTCTCACAGTTCTAGAGGCTAGAAGTCTATGATCAAGGTGGCAGCTGATTCGGTATCTGGTGAGGGCCTGCTTCCTGCTTCACAGATAGCTGTCTTTAGCTGTGTTGTCTGTCACATGGTGAAAAGGAATAACTCTGGTTTGTTCAGCCTCTTATACAGGCACTAATTCCATTCATGGGGGCTCCATCCTCAACCCCTAATCACCGTTCAAAGACTTCACCTCCTAATAACATCAGATTGAGGATTAGGTTCAGCTTCAGAAAAGAAGCAATTAGGTTTCTGGGATAAACTAGCAATGTTTAGACATACAGTGAGAAAAAAAAAAAAAAAGTAGGATTAAGGACAGATATTTCTAGAGACTACCTAATGGCTTGAATTATATTGTTATATTTGATGGCTCATTTGTTGCATACTGACTACCTGCCAGGCACAGCTTTAGCCTGAGCAATGTGCAGAAGATAAGGCCTAGGTGGTGTGCTAAGGGGTTGCCTATCCAGACGACATGGAGCAGCATCCAAGGAGTAAGTCTCCCTTATTTTAATGCTGATACCAACAACTTACGTAACATTCAGCAGGACGTACTATGCTGTTGATTTTCTCTCTATAGCAAGTGAGACTAGATATGCCTATTTATAAGACTGTTGAAAGTCAGTCAAATTGTGTTTGGAATCTTGAGTATAAAAAATTACATTATTATTGTAGAATCTGGGTCATTTGTTTTAAATGCCTTGATGTCTCCTTGTTAGATACCTAGGAAGAATGGGTAAAAACCTGTCTTTAAAGAAGAAATGTGCGCCCAATTCTCTATATTTATAGGATTATAAAAGCTCCACAAAAAGAATTTTAAAGAGCAACATTTTAATGTTTTACTTTGAACAAACTATCTTTGAACAGCTGGTAAATATTTTCTTATAGTTATGGCTAGGACAGAAATAAGAGCATTGACAGTAAGAGAAGCAGAGTGACTTCTGAATATGTCAATTTTTTTTTAAATTTTTTCTCCACAGCCTCTCTCACCTTTGCATTTACCCTATGCTCTCAGTACTTATGCCCAAGACACATTGCAACATACAAAGGATCCAAACACAAAGATCTTGAAGACAGAATGTTAGCTCAGAGAAGACTAACACAACATGATAGGAATGAGGGCTTATTTACCACTGGAGCAAGGCCCTTAAGGTATAAGTAGGCTTCCCATAACTGTGCATGTGGGAAGATATTCTAGGTGGCAAGCATAGTTTGAGCAAAGGTGTTAGGATAGAAGTTTCCCCTGTTTAGGAGACAGAAAGTAGAATATGCAAGGCCCTGCAGAAACAGGGTAGGGCTCAGGCAGTTGCCATGGCTCCCACCTATAATCCCAGCTCTTCGGGAGGCCAAGGCGGAGGATCACTTGAGCCCAGTAGTTCAAGGCCAACCTGGGAACCCTGTCTCTACAAAAAATATAAAAATTAGGGGGAACATGGTGGCATGCACCTGTAGTCCCAGCTACTCAGGAGCTGAGTTGGGAGGATTGCTTGAGCAGGGAGGTCAAGTCTCCAGTGAGTCATGAGAGTGCCATTGCACTTCAGCCTGGGAGAAAAAGTGAGACCCTGTCTCATAAAGGAGGGAAGGAGCAAAGGAAAGAAGAGAGGAAGGGAGGGAGGGAGGGAGGGAGAGAGAGATGGGGGAAGGGAGGGAGAGATGGGGGAGAGAGGGAGGGAGGGAGGAAGGAAGAAGGAAGGAAGGAAGGAAGGAAGAAGGAAGGAAGGGAAGGAAGGACGGAAAGGACGGAAGAAGGAAGGAAAAGTGTAAGAGAAAGGAGAAAGGAAAAGAGGAGGAAGAAGGAAGGAAGAAAAAGAGGAAGGAAAAGCAGGAAGAGGAAAGCAAAGGAAAGAAGAAGGAGGAAGGACAGGAAGGACGGGAAGGAAGGAAGGAAGGAAGGAGATAGGACAGGTGAAAACTTGAGCTTTACTCTTAGGGCAGGGAGAGCAATAAAAATTAATATGTCCAGGTACAGTGCTCCCGCCTGTAATCCCAACACTTTGGGAGGCCAAGCTGGGTGGATCGTGAGGTCAGGAGATTGAGACCATCCTGACTAACACAGTGAAAACCCGTCTCTACTAAAAATACAAAAAAATTAGCTGGGTGTGGTGGCACACACCTGTAGTCTCAGCTACTTGAGAGGCTGAAGCAGGAGAAATCTCTTGAACCTGAGAGGTGGAGGTTTCAATGAATCAAGATCATGCCACTGCACTCCAGCCTGGGCGACAGAGGGAGACTCCTTCTCAAAAATAAAAAAGGAGTAAACAGACAGAGGAATGCCATGATTTGTCTTATAAATTAAGATGATTACTTTGGGTGCTTGTGGAAAGTACATTTAAGGGAGACAAGAATAAGAAAGGGAATAACAGTGCAAGTGAGTAGCACATAAATATCATGAAATCAGCTAATTTCTGCGAGTTGTTCTCAAATTGTCTTGGTTTTCATGCTCCATCATCGGGTGATATATTCTCAGGGCCATAATCTAAAAAGGAAGTGAAAGAATCCACTTCCCTGGGTTAAAATATTAAAACTTCAGGCATCCTTTTCGAAAATTCTATGAGTATGCAATTTTAATGACTTTCAGGAAAAGTGTGTTCTTTGTAATTCTCCCAACAGCTCAGAACTTATTTAAGGTGTCACTAAACTTGTTGAGATACAGCACATGCTTTATGTTTGGTAATTGATGAAATATTCCCCCTTAAATAAATCTCACATTGCCAGATCTGATGACATGACTAATAAAACATAACCATGTGAAGGAAATAGCTATTTTGAGCAATATACAGGAAAGAGATATTCTTTTGATGTTGAAAAATAGAACATTTTTAATGAAAAACTACACTCTCCAGACCACAGTAGCAAACCTCCTAACATTGAAATTGGAGGACATTTCAGGGCCAAAGTTGCTAAAGAAAAATTCTCTGTTTCAAACTAAAAAATTATGGTGTTTCAGATAGCATGTGCCTTAAAACTTGAATAGATGTTGAATTAAAAATCTAGTGGATTTTTTCTACTCTTGTTAGAATCTGAACTTCGGATGATGGAAACATGAGTTTGCTGCAATAATAAACTAATGAGCAATTCCTGCTTCTTGGCTGATGTATTTTCTAAGGAAGTATTTTATGCACACAGTATGCCATGTCTGCAAGTCATATGCCTGTATATGGAAAACAAAGAGATTAATATGCACTACTAACCCAGTGAGGAAAAGCCAGTACCAGTTTCTAAGAAGGCATTATAAAATGTTCCCAGTTGGGACTGGCCTGAAGTTGGGCCACATAGGCTAAAGTCATTACTTTTCATATTTGCAAAATTAGTGGGGGAGTCAGACTTGGCATGGTACTAGCTTCAGGGCACACTTGTGATCTCTTCCTGGCTTTCTCATTTACTAGCTAGAGACCTTTATTGAGCCACTTAACCTGCTTAAGCATGCATAAAGTAGGAAACTATATCCGAGTTTGCAAGATGATTGGAAAAATTATGACAGATGATGCAACATTCCTGGCACTATAGATGCTTAAGAAACTAATATTATTTCCAGAAACATGTTTAAAAAGATAGATACCCCAAAGCATTTTCAAATTTCCTCCTACTTGACATTGTCATATTTTTCTTACATACACTCTGGTCCTCATTGACTCTTCCCACCACCACCTCATTTTCTTTTTTTTTTTTTTTTTGAGAAGGAGTCTCACTCTGTCACCCAGGCTGGAGTGCAGTGGCCAGATCTCAGCTCACTGCAAGCTCCGCCTCCCGGGTTTACGCCATTCTCCTGCCTCAGCCTCCCGAGTAGCTGGGACTACAGGCGCCCGCCACCTCGCCCGGCTAGTTTTTTTTTTTTGTATTTTTTAGTAGAGACGGGGTTTCACCGTGTTAGCCAGGATGGTCTCGATCTCCTGACCTCGTGATCCGCCCGCCTCGGCCTCCCAAAGTGCTGGGATTACAGGCTTGAGCCACCGCGCCCGGCCGGCCATTTTCTTTAACTATGTTCCTGAAGATTGTGGCTTCCATGATCTATAGCAGCTTTGTTTCATATGACATTGCACATGTCATTTATGTGCCCATCTAAATATAAGTTCCATTCATTTCAACATCTCTGATTCCTCGTCTCTAACTCCTTGTCGCCATACAAGCCAGTCTTCTTACTTTAAAATTTCATTTCTCTACCTACTCATATTTGCTATTGTTTCCCAAATCTTGTTTACAAATCATCTCCTGGGACTGATTGTAAAGCCATGGTTGGATAGAGCTTGTATATACGTATTGTAGGAATATGCAGTTAAAAGGAACATCGCAGGTGTAGTGGGTCAGTAAAGATTATCTTTCGTAAAAGAACATTTTTTGTTGCTCCACCTCCACTCTCTACCTCACTGTCGACCCCCAATTTGCCAAATTGTAAACCTATTCAGGACTTAACCTGTGTCTTGTCAGCTATTGTGTATCTCTTCACAGTATCTAGTGCAGTGTTTGTAGATACATAGGCTGAGTGAATAGTACTGAAATCACACCATCTGAAAACTACTGTGAATCTCATTCATCAGCTAGCCCAGAACCTTCACTTTATAAGTGAGTAACCTAAAAAATTACTCCAGTGTCTGGGCGCAGTAGCTCACACCTGTAATCCCAGCATTCTGGGAGGCCAAGGTGGGCAGATCACGAGGTCAGGAGTTTGAGACCAGCCTGGCCAACATGATGAAACCCCATCTCTACTAAAAAAATATGAGAATTAATCAAGTATGGTGGTGCGCACCTGTAATATCAGCTACTCGGGAGGCTGAGGCAGGAGAATCGCTTGAATCCGGGAATCAGAGGTTGCAGTGAGCTGAGATCGAACCATTGCACTCCAGCCTGTGCAAAAGAGTGAGACTCCGTCTCAAAATAATAATAATAATAAAATAAAATAAAAAAATAAAGAATTACTCTACTGACAAAGCTAGTTGCAGAAATGGGACTAAAACCTGATTCTCTGCACTCAAACTTTAATTCTTTAGCTAAAGCCATAATTGATTTAAAGAAAAAAGCTCAATCTTCCCACTTTTAAAGGAAACTGTTAGCTTTCTCCTATAAGATAGCACATATATTGTAATATTTCTCATAAATATAAAGGTAGGAAAAGTAGGGCATAAGACCAAGGGGAAACTTTTTTATTATCTTGAGTTTAACCTTGGGGGTACTTCTACATGTAAGATGTTTTAGAAAAACGCTCACGGCAAAAACCTGTCCTTTATGTTAAGAGTAGGTGAGTATTTACAGTCTAAGGTCTTGTTAGAAAGTTCAGTCTCAGTTCCTAATCTCATCCACCGTGGACTATCAGGCACATTATTTAAACCCTTCTGACATGCATATGTACATATATTAAGCCAGCCTCAGCACCTACTACAAATCACTGTCCTCAGTGTAACCTTGTTTCTTCCCTAGGTGTCAGTGAGAAAGGTAGGACACACAATTCCTTGGAAGAAAACAGAAGGATGAATAACTACTTGATTTCAGCAAGAACTGGCAATATATCTAGACAGACATCCAGCTTCATCTGTAAAATAGGAATAATAACACCTAATGCCTGGGGTACTATGAAGATTGTACAAAATAACAAGTATAAAGTGTTTAGCATAGATGTTAGATGATGTTAATAATGTTTTAATTTTTCTAGGTGGCACATGTGAACTGGTTGATTAGGTTAAAATTATGTATGAGAGTACAACTTTACTTTTATAAAAAATATATTTGAGGCCCACTAGATTGTATGTGATATGGTTGTCCACTTCATCCAACCTACCATGATTTTGGTACTTACATATTTAAATGCCCTTGGATTGGATCCAAGGAAGACCAGCCATATACACATATTCAGCCCTAAAGTGAATTGTGCTATGGCAATTATCCCATTGAATTGCTCTTTAAAAGGTCAATTTATTAGCTTTGCCTTTGCTTCCTTCATTTTTGAATGTGGTGCTGATTAAATATCCATGAAGCCTTGTATTAACCTTTTATTCAAAGTAAGTAAAAACCAGTTCAAGATTTTCACTGCAAAGCTGTCATAGGTCACCAGGTTGAAAGCATTTACAGGAAAAAAATTGGGATGTATTTTCACAGGAAAAAAAAAAAAATGACACCAGGCTGTTAAATGTTCTTGGGTTCCTTTTTAGTTGGACAGTACCAGGGGAACTGTAATCTTATCAGCATTTCTTTGTATCTTACAGCACATATTTGCAAATGGCATTGAACAAGAGAAGTGATGGAGGTTAAAGGAGTTTCAGATGTAATAATTCTTAATCAAAATTTCATTTAGGCAAGAGCAGCACCCAGATTTACTAAGCAAGGTAAAGTAGTAGGACTTTCTTTCCAGGAAGAATGAGAGAAACACTTGGTAGTAATTTTTGCTTTTCTTATGGGTTCCAGTATATTATGGAGTTAGACATGTATGTCTACATGTATCAAGGGAGCCTCAGCACCTGCTGCAAATCACTATCTTCAGTGCATTCTTGCTTCTTCCCTGGATATCAGTGAGGAAGGAAGGACACATACTCCCTTGGCAGACAACAGAATGATGTAGTACTACTTAATTTCAGCAACAATTGGGAATATATGTAGAGACTGAACCTCAGCATTAACAAAGGATAGAATTCAGTCTTCCTAGAAACTTTAGTTTTACCTACTATATAAGATATTCTGGCAACCAGTAAATTTACAGGCCACTGAATAAAAGTCTAACATTTTATGTCTTGATATTTCAGTGACTACTCGTCACAGATTTCAGAGAAAGAGTGAAAGGGAATTATGGAGTACAACTAAATACAGAACATCTCTTTTTGTAAAAATTGAGAATTTGATTTTTTATACAAACTTGATTCTGTTCCAGATTATGAAGAAATAAATCAAACATACTATTCTTGCATCTGCTATTGTTTGACAATGATTCTATAAAATTTCAGATTTGTATCCCAGTTTTGAAATTTTGCACACATTCTTTGTTTTCACAAGAACTTTGAATTGGTGCTAAATGTAATCCCCTGCTTTTGTAAATTATTTATATGTTTTTATATTATTTTGGGGAAGAAAAAATTCTTGATTTACAGAGTTAATTGTATTAGAAGATCTGTCATTCTATGTATCTAATCCTTAAGTATAAGAGCTAATAAAATTTTTAAACCAGAAAGTACTGAGGTATCACCTGTTTTAAATTCTAAAAGTTAATATCCAGGACTGAACCTGGATATTAGAGGAATAAATATCAAGTTTGCAAAAATTGCCTGTAGCCAGGAGCGGTGGCTCATGCCTGTAATCCCAGCACTTTGGGAGGCTGAAGCGGGCAGATCATGAGGTCAGGAGATTGAGATCATCCTGGCTAACACGGTGAAACCCCGTCTCTACTAAAAATACAAAAATACAAAAATTAGCTGCCTGTAGTACCAGCTACTCAGGAGTCTGAGACAGACTCTTGAACCTGGGAAATGGAGGTTGCAATGAGCGAGATTGTGCCACTGCACTCCAGCCTGGGTTACAGAACTAGACTCCATCTCTAAATAAATAAATAAATAAATAAATATTGCCTGCTGACATATATTTTGTAGCCATGGTTTTGAATTATCTTTTGTTATAGGGTCATAAAGAAACTAGAAGACTTCTGGAGAGATAATTTAGCAAAATATGTGTTAAAATGATTGCATATTATATTTTTTAAAGTTTTTCAAAATGTTTTTAATTACTGAATACATTTGAGGAATTCTAATGTCTAGAAAGACAGCACTAAAGAATTCTCCTGGCTTTAACTAACATCCTTGTCTCTTTTAAGTATGGCTAATAAGGGTTAATGTTTGAGTCTCTAATAATTTATTTCTTAGAAAAATACTTCTTCACTATTTCTAAACTGGAAACATTTAGTAACTATATGATATATTCCATAGGAGATATTCAAAAGAAATGAAAATTCTCTTTGTCCAAGATAATTTCCAGTATGCTTATTGTCTTTGCTTATACTTGATTTTGTCATTTGTGTCTACACATTTTCCAACCAAAAAAGTTTCCATCCCTCTGTACCAGCTATATATAGTGTGCCCACATAGTACACATTCACATAGTAAAGTTTCATAGATATTTTCCATATGTCTTAGAGAAGTAGACACTGTCTAAGCAAGTTGATCCTTAAACTATAAGAACAACCTGTACTAAAAATCCCAGCAGATATTTCACATTAGCACTGTTTGTGCAGTACTATGACCTAAGTAGATGGTCATGTAGACATCTTACCCCTTCTGAAAGTGCTTATTGGAATTCAACACTTTGCAAAAGCTTGTTGAAGCTGCTAGGCTAGAGTTGACATCATTATCTATTAATAGTTAAGAAAATGCTTAAGTTATTTAATCTTCCCTACCTAGTGACTAGATTAAAAATTTAATGAAATATATTTTACCATTGCTAACTTGTCTGACTTGGCATTAGAAAAATTCTATTCTGAGATCAGTTTGAATGCATGTTGATTTTTCTAGAAAAATTGAGAAGGATTATTACAGTTACTCAAAAGTAGAAAGAGAAAGGAATGTGTCAGGAGGGATTTTGGTAGAGATTTAATAAAATTTTTACTACTGCAATTATACACACATACACACACACACACATATATATATATCCAAATTCTTCTTTTAAATAGAGAATTTCTGTTTATTTATGTTTAAAATTTATTGATTTTTAATTGGGAAGCCTACACAGGCTGTCTGCACCTGGCTAATCCTGAATCTGCAAAAAGTATAGAATCTGTCAGAACTGCTCCTGAGAAGTGAAACAGAGCATTTTGATTTTAAAGATGTATATAGAATTATCAAGTAAACAATCTGATTGCATTTGGATTTCTACCAGTAGTTAATATATGAATTATATTTAATTCTTTCGAGTATTAACCTACTAACACATACCCTGAGGATAAGCCTGTCTGGCAAAATTTCAGGTAGGTATTATGTTTAAGGATAAAGAATTATGTTTGAAAACTTGTGAGTTTTCATATCAAGAATGTTTCATAAGTTCACTTTCATTATACAGTTAAGAATTTTAGAATAAAAAATGAAACTACAGAAATTGCTTTAACAGTTTTGCACTAAAACAATTTAATTAGAATGAACATAACAAAGAGTAAAACCATTTAAGAACAAGATAAACACGTATTTAAAATGCTTTAAGAGATGATACACAATCATTTTTCAGGTGATTACCCATTTTTCTTCTGCTGTTTATAAATCAAAATTATAAGTAATTTAGTGCTACAGCCACTTGAGTTTGAAATGTAAAATGGGGAGTGCCCATTCTGCAGTATACTTAATGAATGTATACAAATACACCTATAATGATAAACCTGAGCTTCAGTAATGCACTACATGCTCTGAAACCACCTTATATTAGTTAATGAAGACCTAGCTCCCTGGCATTTTTATTTTATTTTATTTTATTTTATTTTTATTTATTTATTTTTTTGAGACAGAGTCTTGCTCTTTCTCTCCAGCTGGAGAGATGATGCAATGGCATCATCTCGGCTCACTGCAACCTCAGCCTCACCAGTTCAAGCAATTCTCTGCCTTAGGCTCCCAAGTAACTGGGATTATAGGCACCCGCCACCATGCCTGGCTAATTTTTGTATTTTTAGTAGAGACGGGCTTTCACCATCTTGGCCAGGCTGATCTTGAACTCCTGACCTTGTAGTCCACCTGCCTTGGCCTCCCAAAGTGCTGGGATTACAGGCGTGAGCCACCATGCCCAGCCCGACCTAGTTCTTAAGTACTAAGTTTCCAAGGTAGGATACCAGAAAAGTACAGAATAAACATATCCCTGTCCTCAAACAGCTTTCAAACTTATCGAGGACAGGACAAAACAAAAAAAAAAAAAAAACTAGTAAGTACTAAACTGAGAGAATTGACTGTAAGGACAGCTAGGGCTAAATGCATGTAAATTTCTGCATTGTGCAAAGGGATAGGATGAGTAATCGAATTCTATACTCTAGGGATGATGAAAACACAGATGAGGTAATGTTTTGGAAGGATTTGCAAAACAGGGAGAGTAATTAGGAAATTTGAAATTCAATGTGCTTGTTACCTAACCTTGTGCCTATTCCCTCATCTATATTTACCTATTAAATGTTTTTCAGTAATATTTCCTTTGTTTTCGTAACCCTGCCAATACATTTTTTTCTTGATTATTTTTTCTGTTCATCCCAGATGAGACACAGACAGGATGCTGAGATCAATATGAAAGTGGATTTTTCTGTGCCCATTTCTCTTGTTATATTGCATTAACACATTCAGCCCATTTCACATAAATGGAAAAGGAAATGTTAGTGAAACAGTTAGCTTCAGTTAATTGCTAAGGATGTGGTAGAAGATGATATACCAAGATTGCTCAGGAAAGATATTGTTTCTCCAGAATGGTTACAAATAACTGGCAGCCTTGATCCATAAAAACATTATGTGTTTCATATCAAATCAGCAGTCTAAATTTTAGAACAAGGTGCCATAATTTCACGTGTATTTGTATCTTCTTTTCCCCAAAAGATGTAATAACGTGGGGGAGAGGGGAGGTGTGATAATAATACAAAGGATGACAACATGGCAAGTAATGAAATGCTGAAGTCATAGCATTTTGTCACGAAGTCATGGTTGGAATGGGTCCATTACTGCCTTCACATTTATTTTCATGACCCTTTTTACTGAATATTCCCCTGGTCCCCCATTCTAAAAGAAGTCACTGCTTTCTCTTTGAGTAGGAGAAAAGTAAGCTTTGGTAATTGGAAAGGTAATTTGACAGGCATTGAAATCTTCTATTTCCCTGAATACATAGCTCATTAATGTCAAGACAAAGAAAAATAAACCAGCCCTATAAATGATGGTCTGGAAAAAGTCCAGCCTTATATGCTAGAGGCGCTTTATGGGAATAGCATTGTGACTAGTATGTTAATGAAGACATGTTATTTTATAGTTTCAGATTCTGACAGACTCAAAATGTTTGGAGAAGTGCATTAACTTTTTCAGCACAAGGGTCCCTTGGATGCCTCTCTACCCCAGGGAAAGCATCAAGGTTACAATCTGTTAAAAGTTTATCAGACTATGCAGTTAAGTATCTATCACATTTAAATCAACATCTTCCATTTTAAAAATACCATAGCATCCTGATTCAGATATTCAGTCACACTAATTAAATAACATTCTGGGAAAAGATTCTGAAAATTAGTATGACCTGTCCCAAAATAGAAACCGAATCACCTGAGTAGTAAACCCATAGCTCTTAGAAAGTCTTTGATGGTGCAGAAGGATTTTACCCACTAAAATCTAGTTCCTATCATTTGTTACTTGCTCTCTATGATATATTTAAATATGTGCTTTCCAACCTTAAAGGTATGTATGAATTGATGAGTCATCAGATGATATCTGATAGTATCAGGGTTTGAGTAATGTAAATCCAAAAAAAAAAAAAAAAAAAAGGCTATTTTTGTTTCTAAAATCTTTTCCAAGATAAACAGCTCCACTGAAAACTTCTTTTTAAGTAAGCCAAAATTCATTGAGCTGTTCTTGAGGATACCCTGGGGTGACGGTTTGCTCTTTCACTATTATACTTTAATTGGAAAGCAGAATTATCATTGTCGGGATTTACCAAAGCATACTTCTTCCAAACACAGAGCTCTTCCAAGATTTTTAGACTTTTATTTTGTTGTAGCTTTTATTATTTAACATTGATTTTCCTTGGTAGCGTTACAGTGCCATTTTCCTGGAGACAAGGGGGCAGTTTATGGTTAATTTTGCTTTTTTGTTTCAGAAATATTTTGACAATACATCACTTGGGGGCTGTTACTGCACATTTGAAGTAAGTGTCTGTTGTGGCAGAGGACATAGAGTTGACATATTATAAAGCATAAATAATAATAATGCTTCCCATTCATATCACATCTGTCATCCAGAGGGGCCCAAAGTGCTCACCACACAGCAGGGAAGGATTATTGTACAGCAGGCCTAAAAGTTTACACAATTATAGTGCATAAAATGCTGATTAGATATCGATTTCCAGTATTATTCCTAAGAGTATGTAAGCCGGAATGTATCCTCTGTCTCCAAAGCCGGAGAAAAAAGAACAAATATAGATAGTTTGTGAGGTGGAAGGATGGATAGGCTTTGTCAGACTCATCCATTCCAGGCTGTCTTTGTTACAGACATTATTGTTCTACCGATTATTAAGTCTCCAAGTAGGGGAAGGAAGTGCCAGGCTTCTCACTTCATTGTAGAATGTCTTGGAACAGTGAAATTTTGCTTCTGTGTCTCAGGACAAACTTCTTTGATTTATTTTTTTCCATATAGCCTGATATGGTTTGGCTCTGTGTCCGCACTCAGATATCACCTTGAATTGTAATAATCACCACATGTCAAGAGTGGGACCAGGTGGAGGTAATTGAATCACGGGGGTGGTTTTCACCATGCTGTTCTCGTGATAGTGAGTGAGTTCTCACAAGAGCAGATGGTTTTATAAGCATCTGGCATTTCCCCTGCGGGCACTAATTTCTCTCTCCTGCTGCCATGTTAAGAAGGATGTGTTTTCTTCCCTTTCCACGATGATTGTAAGTTTCCTGAGGCCTCCCTAGCCCTGCGGAACTGTGAGTAAATTAAACCTCTTTCCTTTATAAATTGCCCAGTCTCAGACAGTTCTTTTTAGCAGGGTGAGAACAGAATAATACCTAGCCCCACTGCTTTCACTTCTCCCCAATCACTGGCAAAGAAAGGTTAGCCAATTCTCCTATCTGAGTTCTTTCTCTCACTTCAAGTTTAGTTGACTAAAACTCACAGAAAGACCCCTAAGGTTGTAGAAAATGGCATCTTGCCTTCTGTGAGAAATGTTGAAACCCTTGGGCTTATCCTGAGGCTCATACGTTTTATCTTGTTTCTTGTTACTGGTTTCTAGACTTTCTGAGTTTTACCTACCTAGTTGCAACGGTCCTTTAAATGGCATTACTCTTTACTTTTAGTTCATGGGTCTTGTTAAAATAAAAATTTTTAAAAACCCTTACTTTTTTTCATGTTCTACAAAACCCCAGGAAGGCAAAGAGAACTAAACTGCACTTCACAATTACATTTTCACTTGAAAACTACTTATCTATTTAACCAATAGTAAGTTTACTGAGTGCCTATATTATGATGGATACTGTTGGAAATTTCATCTGCTTGGAGACTTTTGTCTAAGCCTCACAAAATCCTGCAAGGTAGTTTTATCCCATTTTATAGATGAGAAAGCAGAGTCTCAGGTTTCACAGGTAGAACTTTCTGGGATGGAAAAAAACATGCTTTTGACTGTCATGTGCTTTCAGCTATATTAATCTATGATTCTCTTTTTGTCTGTCACACCTGCTGCCTTCTCTATGAGGTTCAATGGTTTAAGGTAATAGGCAAACCCTGCAAATACTTTCTTCTTTTTCATTCCTTATTTCTGATGCATGGAACATTATCATTAAAAAAGACCTGTCATAATATTATACAGAAGGGTAAACAGAGGCCACACACAGAGGGCCAGGCTCCCTCCTCACAAGCCCGGGGCTTTATTTTTTTATTGTTATTAGCAGAAATACCTGTTTATTTTTCTAGCCAAAGACAGGCTGTGACCATTTGTAATCATTTCTATGTTATTCTCATTTCTTCCTCCTTACTCCAGCCACAGTCTCCTGTGTGCCTAGAGTGAGATTCTTCCTACAGAGATTCTTTAACTTGGGTGTTGATGAAGCCAGTAAAATCATTTGTACAGAATGCTGAACCCACACGCTAGAATGAGAAATAGATCTTGGTTATTTTACATAGTTGTATCCAAAAGAAAAAATTTAATAGTAATATTTCAAAATAGTAATATCTCAGAAACACAAAACAAAAACCCCTTTGTAGTATTTACAAATCTCCTCTTTCTTGAAGATATGATGCCTAAAATGGCTAAATAATCACATAAAACAAAACCAATGAAAATGAAATCATTACTTTATTGGACATGAAGTGATTAAGTCATGATCTTGAGTGACTGTTAGTGGAAGGATATTTAAGGGCTTTAGAGAGGAGGTCATGGTGATGAACAAATGTAGGATTTGTTTTCAGATCAGATCCCAAGCAGGTAGGGTTTCTTCCCTACCAAAGGGCTTTGCAAACTCGTTCCACTAACAGAGCATATGCCACAGCAAAGAAGGACACAGCCACAAGCATTGAAGATCCCACAGAAGTAATACTTCAGGAGTGCAATCCATTCCATTCCATGGGTTAACTATTAATAATACAAAACAATACCCAGATGAAAACTACATTGTAAAAGAAATGGACTTTTCCCATTCATTGTAGTGTAAATTCTAAGAGGCCAACTGCTTCGTTTTCTTGTTTGTAACAGTATACATAGACATGGCACAGAACGTGGTGCCTTGTAGAGTTTCATTTATCCAATGAGTAAATGAATGAATGAATTTTTGGATATACTGTTATGGCAAGAGGCATATGAGAGTCCAGGACAAAGACTGTTTCCCTGGTGAAAATTTATCAGATCTGTAGGACGAATGGAGGTGGAAAAATCTTTCATGACAAAATCTTCAAAATGCTGTATCTATTCAAGCTCCCCTTTCGTTTTTAAAGAAAAATGAAAGCCAGAAATAGCTTGTGACCTATACATGATAATAGAAATGGTGAAGAGATGACACCTTGACTAATATTTTCTATGAATTATAACTTATTTGTCTTAAACAAGGAGAAACACATTTGTTCCGTAAGTATGCTAATCTATACACTACTACAAATATCAGATTTAAAAAGACATATAAGTTGTAAATGCAGATATAATAGTATTATCTCAAGACTATCCTTGGAAAACATTTTATGCCTATTTCTTCTTTGCTCTTATTCTTCTAGTAATTCATGCCCGTTTTGATCACGACATGGATGGTTTGTTTTCCATGAGAAAAGACTGTACTTTAAATATGAAATATTCTAGGTTGTCCATTAACCATTATTGTTGTTACCAACCTTATGAAGGTGGGAGGAAAAAATCCAGAATACTTTTAAGATAGAAAAATGCCAACTTTTATTTCTCTGCCATATTGACCCTGAACTATTATGTTTGCCTGACATCCATAATGTGAGCTTATTTCTTCAAATTCAGTGTTGTGTAATGGAAAGTGACTTAGCTCTATATTCATCAACGCATCTGCTGACTGTGTAATCATGACGAAGAATATTCATTTGTTTGAGCCTCAATTTTTATGTATATAAAATGAAAATTTAAAAAAAATGTGCTTAATATCCACCTACCTCCAATTTTCTATGATTTTTTGCCTGCTTCTTTGACTATTTTTCTCTATCTTTAAGGCTCTTCACCTTATTTAAATAAAAGGAATCTTGGAATTGTCTTTATTTTGGCTTCATACACCTTCTAAATAAGGATGTATCTATACCTAGAGCTCTTAATGTTTTCTAGAGGCTGGCAACTTGACCAGCCTCTAGATGGTGAGGCAAGAACCTGTTTTATAAAATTATGTAAATATAAATCTAGCTGCCTGCTTGGGCTCCATTTTTCTTAGGTAGGTATTATCAATGCTTATAAACAAATACTTGAGTACACAGGTATGTAAGGTTATGATTCCACTGCTGATTCAATGTTTGTCCTCAGCTTATCTCAATTTCTCACCAAAAGTCAATCATAATCTCTGGTTGTCTGTGTAGCCCTTGCTGTTGTTCTCTGAACATGTTTATTTCTATGTGTCTTCCAATCTGAATTAATTAATCATTAAAACAGTTCCTTATACAATTTCGAGCACAGCTCCAAACCTTCCAAAGTAAAAAATTATGAAAATATTGAGTTTGGTTTAACATCTTTGTTAAAAAGACATTGCATTTAGTGTGGACTTTCTGTGCTTAGTGACTGCAGAGATTGTGACAATAGCTACCAAAGTTCCATTCATGACAAGGGACCATCAAGAACTATAGCAGGTCTCATAGCCAAGGTAAAGCCTAGTCCAGACATATCTGGATAGTATCATAAATACTATTTACTTCTTCTGTACAAAGATTGTAAAAACTTTCCAAGGAGGCTTTCAGCAAATTCTTAGTTGTAAATTAATAATTTTGGAAAAACAAATAGTTGGTAGTTGTAAAGTTATTGATTGAGACCATTGTGAGCTTTTTGACTCTCAGTGTCTCTCAGCTTTTTGACTCTGAGCTGCCTTGCAGAGATATTTTATGCCATTAATGTTTCATGTAGAAATTTATCAACTCTTAAAAACTTTATAATTAGCAATGATTACATGGAAATGATTTTGAAACCACATGTTAGAGAAATGCTTCAGGGTAGCTTTCTGTAGTGACTTTATGTTGTGCTTCTCAGTAAATATATATTGTTTGTGCTATTGAGAATTTCTTTTGTTATGGCCTGATCCCTGGAGATGTCATTCTCTTGAGAAGCTGGGCTGTGTAACCAAAAACAGGTTGCAGCAGGACCAGAGACAGAGGATTTTAGAACACCTCATTCTCTGGCCTGCTACAGTGCCTCCGTCTCTGCACTCCTGAGAGAGAATGCATGCAGATGGTGTCTCTGAGGGTCTTACATTGTCAGCTCATTGGTCAGAAGAAGGGGCTAGCAGGACATTTTCTTAGAGATATCCTTGCAAAAGGCTAGCTCTATCAGAAACTGGGCGCAGATTAATGTATTTAGGTCTGCTTATCGTTTTCATCAGATCTGACTTGGATATTTTAAAAAGATATGACAATAACATCAGGCCCCAAGGAAGCCTGTTGAATACAGCAGGAGTAAAGGAGAACATTCAAAAGAAATATTCGGTTTATGGTAGCCAGTATT
Organism: Rhinopithecus roxellana; assembly: GCF_007565055.1. Lineage (NCBI taxonomy): Eukaryota > Metazoa > Chordata > Mammalia > Primates > Cercopithecidae > Rhinopithecus > Rhinopithecus roxellana. The sequence continues at coordinate 97,723,800 of NC_044565.1, forward strand.
TCCAAGATGGGACAGAAATTATCTCGGCCATCCCAGCTAATCTCAGTAAGTACAGAGCATCTAAATGTAGAGATGAATGCTTGACTTCCTAATGAGTCTGTTTCATGAAATACTATTTGGTGTTCTCTTTTTATAAATTAGACATTTTCTTTTACTTGGGTTCATTTTGTTTTGTGTTTTGGACAAAATGGATTTGGTAAATTAAAGCCTGGTTTGTTTGTTTTTTTCAAGACAGAAGAAAACAAATTGTGTGATGTAGTTGTATTCTCTGCTACGTCTCTAGAGTGATTGATTGTTGTAAAGAGAGTGCAAAAATATATTTAATCCTATTACAAATTAGAATAATAGCCCGCAAACCTAGATTATGCCTCAGAGCTCCTACTATCTTAGAAAGAACAGTGATTTGAAGAATAAAAATTTCAGCCATAATTCTAGATTGATTACAGTAGTTATGCAAATGTAATTATAATTTTCTGTGCAGAAAAACATATTTAAATAGAAAGCACTGCAATGATCTTATTCAGAAGCTACTCTGGTGAATACTTTTACTGTAAGGGAGAACTTGGTGTATTTTAATAATTGTCAGGCGACCATTATGATTGTATATTACAGTACTGTGTAATTTTCTTGAATTGGATATGTCTCTCTTTTTGTACGATTTTAATTACCAAAAGTAATGACAAACCTTACTAAATATGCTAATTGTACACAATAGCAATTTTCTCCATGCAGGCATAAAAATCTTGAAATAGTTTTTGCATTTCTAAAGGAAGAATACTGTGCAGGGAACTCATATGAAAGCCACTGAGGACAGCTTGTATTTGCTGTGAAATTCATTAAAATCAAGGTGGGGTGCCCCTTTCCAGCAAGCAAATTTCAAACATGTTATTTTTTAAGTTACTTAAGGCTCTATGTTACCATGGCTTTAGCCCTCATATACTTGACTGAATGAAGGAATTGGAAAATTCCATCTTATTTGAATCTTGTACATTTAGTGAGAATTTTCTATGCTTAGTGCATTTAGTAAGGACTTTCTATGTTAGTGCATTTAGTGAGGACTTCCTATGCTTAATGACTGCAGAGATTGTGACAATAGCTACCAAAGTTCCATTGATAACAAGGGATGATCAAGAACTATAGCAGGTCCCATAGCCATGGTCAAGTCTAGTCCAAATATATCGATACTATCATAAATACTATTTATTTCTATACAAAGATTATAAAAACACTCCAAGGAGGCTTTCAGCAAATTCTTAGTTGTTAATTAATAATTTTGGAAAACAAATGGTTGGTAGTTGTAAAGTTATTGATTGAGACCATCCTGAGCTTTTTGACTCAAGATTTGTTACCTTGAAGAGATATTTTAAGTCATTAATGTTTTATGAAGAAATTTATCAACTCTTAAAAACTTTGCAATTAACATCGATAACACCATTTCACAACCAAATATACACCCCCTAGTGACATGATGGCTCCTATGATGTAGAGTAAGCTTGTTTCTTTCCATTGAAAACATGTTGAGTAATCTTATATACTTTGTAGAATTAGCAGATCAGAAAGCAAGCTCCAATCCTGAAGCAGAATGTTCATTTTATTCTCCTTCCTATGCAGGGTTTTAAAAACTCTATCTGTACTTGTATTATTTCTTGCAAGGCAATTCAGATTCCACAGAAAATTTTGTCAATTAATTTTCATTACTGTGTGCATATCTTACATAGTGTTCAGAGTCATATTCTGGACTTTCATAAAGAGGAAGGAATCAAAAAGAAACATAAGATGCCATCCCTCTCTAAAGGAGTTTTCAGTCCATTGGAATCCCGCTTAGTTCCTGACTGCTAAGCTTTCTGTATTTCCCCAAACTTAGCAAACAAGGCCCTTTCCACATCTAAACAGTAAAGGAAGCTAATTACCTCCAAGAGGAAACGGAGAAGAACCAAAAGTTAGATCCGAACTCAGTTCTCTAGTGTCCTGTTCATTAGGAGCTAAATTCATCATGGATCTAATCACTCTTGCTTAGGAGATGTCATCATACTCCCAAGTCATTTAGAAAACCTTTTGTCAATGCTATTTAAAACACTGAACCTCCTATTTTGGGGATGTGTAGATACTTGGGGAGACATAATTAATAAGGCAAGGATCTTGATGTATAAATAATCGTGTCTTCTCTTTTGTTGATAGTTATATAGATTTAAAGAGAATAAGTACATTTTTTCATCATACTGTTAATAGATCTCTTGGATTCAGCATCCAAATTTCATAACAAAGCCAGGATTGGTTACTTAGAATGGTGAACTTTCACATTAGGTTGACAGCATTGGGAGTTAAAATAACTTATCATTAAAAAGTCAGGAAACCAAAGATGCTGGAGAGGATATGGAGAAATAGGAACACTTTTACACTGTTGGTGGGAGTGTAAATTAGTTCAACCATTGTGGAAGACAGTGTGGTGATTCCTCAAGGATCTAGAACTAGAAATACCATTTGACCCAGCAATCCCATTACTGGGCATTTACCCAAAGGATTATAAATCATTCTACGATAAAGACACATGCACACGTATGTTTATTGCAGCACTATTCACAATAGCAAAGACTTGGAACCAACCCAAATGTCCGTCGATGATAGACTGGATAAAGAAAATGTGACACATATACACCATGGGATACTATGCAGCCATAAAAAAGGATGAGTTCATGTCCTTTGCAGGGACATGGATGAAGCTGGAAACCATCATTCTCAGCAAACTAACACAGGAACCAAAAACCAAACACTGCATGTTCTCACTCGTAAGTGGGAGTTGAACAATAAGAACACATAGACACAGGGAGGGGAACATCACACACCAGGGCCTGTCGGGGAGTGGGGGGGTTAGGGGAGGTATAGCATTAGAAGAAATACCTAATTTAGATGACGGTTGATGGGTGCAGCAAAGCACCAAGGCACGTGTAGACCTATGTAACAAACCTACCTGTTCTGCACATGTATCCCAGAACTTAAAGTATAATAAAATAATAATAATAAAGAATAACACTTACCATACTGAGATATTTTAGGGAATCCATATGTACTAAGTTGCCTGAGGGACTGACATTTTACACCTTTTGTCCACGGTGATTGCTAACAGTGCCACTTGGAAAGTTCTCCTGACTTGAATAATGTATTATAATATCACAGCAAAAAAGCATTGCATCTTTCCAAAGTTTCAGATCTAAGGATCCACTTCCTTTCTTGGATGACTCTTAAAGTTTTCAATCAGCCACAGAATAAACATGAACTAGCCGACATAGCTCAGCCTAGGTATTATACTTTGCCTATCCATGCCTAAAACCTAAGACATACAATCATGGAGAGAAAGAATTTGAATATTGTACTAAATTAGAAAGGTATCCAGTTTCAGAAAAACAAGAGTGTGTAAATTCTATTTTGGAATTTATTCCATAGTACTTAGTATTTATTTGCCTTTTTAATTCTATTACATATGTTTTAAATTTCTCAAAAATATACTTTTTAATGAAAAATACACTTCTGGTTTTAAAGAGTATAGAGATCTGGCATCAGGCAGCATAAGTTTGTCTTTCTAAAGAAAATACAGCTTGGGCTTTCTGAATGGGATCCACTACTCATCAGTGTTACTAGAACCTCAAGAACAGAGTGCCTTGCTTCCAATTCTAAATGAGCTGCTGGGTTAAACCAAAGCCATAAAAAATGCAAAAACTTGCACATACTGGATGATTCCAAGGCTTTAAAATAGGAATAATGAATGGTTTCATTTTCCTTTTATATTCCAAAATTGTGCTCATTTCATTAAAATCAGATAATATTTCACAATGCTTTTTCCTAATAAAATAAAGGTATATGAAATGCATTTAAAGGTGGTTTTGTTTTCTTCCTTATTATGTCTGCCCTTCATGAAGGCTGACCTAGTTTGAGTCCCAGCTTTTTGAAAGTAGAAAGAAATATGCTAAATGGTTCTCTATTATTTTTCTATATTTTTTCACTTTTATTTCACATTTAGAGTAAATTACTCAGTTTTGCCCCTCCCTTCCCCCCACCTTTTGTCAGAGATAGGGTCTCACTCTGTCACCCAGGCTGGAGTGCAGTTGTGGGATCAAAGCTTACTGCAGCTTCAAACTCCTGGGCTCAAATGATCCTCCTGCCTCAGCCTCCCTAGAAGATGGTACTGCAGGCATGCACTACCATGTCTGGCTAATTATTATTTTATTTTCTGTAGAGAGGAGGTCTCGCTTTGTTATCCAGGCTGATCTCAAACTCCTGGCCTCAAGTGATTCTCCTGCCTTGGCCTCCCAAGGTATCAGGATTGCAAGTGTGAGCCACTGTACCTGGTCTGTTCCCCTGATAGCACAGAAACTTACAACTGTAAGGGGCTGAAAAGGTCGTTCAGTCTCACTGTCTGCCTAGTGCATGCATTTCCTTCAGCAGTCTTCATAGATGAGCGTCTTGCCTCTCTTCAAATATTTTTCATCTTTAAGATAGCCTGTTTCATTGTTAAATCGTTCTGATGATCAAGAAGTTGTGCTTTGTGTTTGCACTGTATAAGGCCCAACCCCAAGAACAAAAGTAAACAAAATATGATTTATCCCTGCAGAGAGTTTTGAATCACAAGCACAGTTTTGCATGCAATAGTAGTAAAATAGAGTAATACATTTTTAGCAATCAATGAATATACTCTAGGAGCAAAAAATTCTGAAATTACATACTTGACATACATCATTGTGGAAGAGACATTTAATTTGTTTCTTTAAAGGTGGGTATATCAACAGGCAATGTTGAGGAAAAGAGTAACCTAAGAGATCAAAGGAGAGAATTCATACATCAGGTCAGGGAATGGGAGAGAATTCACAGAATGCCTCAGGAAATGACTGGCTTGCAGAATGAGTATAACTGGAATGTATAACAAAAGTTTGCAAAGGCAGATGGTGGGCAGATGATAGAAAACCTGCTAAGGGGTTTGGACTTGGTCTGCAGGCATTAGAGAGCGATTGATGTTTTTTAAGCCAGGGAATAGAATTATTAGAGCTGTGCTTTGGGAAAATGACTTCCCCAGCTGACTATGAAATGGTCTAAGCAGGGAGAGACTAGAAGCTGAGCAATAGCTAAGGAAACAATTGCAGTAGTTCAAGAAGGAGGTAATGAAAATTAGAACTAGGGTAATGGAAGTGGGAATATGGTGTAGGCAAGGGGAACATTGCTGAAACGAGAGGAATTGGTCATTGATTATGAGGGTTGGGGATGGAGAGAAGAGACACTAAAGAGAAAGGGAACAAGCTGAGAAAGTTCCATGTCCACAAGTACTTACTGAGGATAGATTTATGTTATATAAGAGCAATGCTAGTCACTGATGAGTTAGACAACCAAGGTATGATTCTAGCTTTACTTAACATGTATTCTGTGTGTGTGTGTGTGTGTGTGTGTGTGTTTAATAGCATGGACACTGGTGGCAAGTTATACTTTCAAAAAGCTCTCTATAGGGCAAAATAGATTTCAGTAAAACTGACAGACCTAACTGTGACAAAAAATGCTAACATTAAAAGGGCAGTAAGTTATCGTCAGATGGAGAATTAGCAGAAATGCATCGTAGGCAGAGGCTTCAGCATGAGCAAAGGTTGTGAAGATGCACAGTGTGTTTGAGAACTGTAGAATTTGGTGCAGAAAGTAATTAGAATACAGGGACGTGAATAATTTTGAGCAGATGTGTAGAGGATATTAAAAACTATAAAAGAGGTTAGACTAATTCTCTAGGTAATGGGAAGCTCTGGAAGAGTGTGTTTTTGTTTTTGGTTGTGGCTTTGTTTTGTTTTCGGTAGTAATGAGAAGTTATTTGCTCTAGGTTTTGGAAGATAATGCTGGTAAAAAGTAGATGACACGTTCCATAGTATGAAGCCTAAAGGCTTTGGACAACTGTGAGTAAGGAGACTCTCATGGTTATCAGGGTTGGTAATGCTATTATTGACCTGCAGGAAATCAGTTGACTGGTTAAAAGAGAAAATGATGTAAAGCCATTTTAGAATTGGAGCAAGTTCTCATCCTCTCAGGTAATAAGAATCAATTTTTAACATTTTCAGAAAAGTTGGTATCGCTTCTTTAAAAATAATCTGCTTTCTATAGTATACTGTATCCTTGTCATGCATAGTATTTTGTTGTATAACATGGTTCCTTCCTCCCAGTTTCCTACTCTTTTCCTAGTGGGCAGTTATAAGAATTATTTTTGTCTGGCACTTGATAAGAACATGATCTATTGGTTGGTAATTTCTTACTTTCTTTGCAGCAGAAAGAATAAATAAAGTGCAAATATTCAATAATGAGCTGAAAAAGACAGTGGTTTCATGTGTATTTGTTATTATTTTGGTTACTGTTTGGTCACCTGGCTGCAGGACAACAGCCTGTCCCACTGTTATCTAAACTGTTGTGCTCTCACGATGCCACATTTAATCAATCAGCTTCTCAAACTATGGATCTGTGGAATTCAGAAAATGTTTCCAGAGTTTTAGCAATGATATGAGCAATAACTTTTGGCCTGTCTTTGTCTTTCCTGAAAAAGTCTGTTATTTTAACTAGATGCATATAGCAAGGAATGAATGTGAATAACCTACCATTGTGTTTGGGAGAAAGAAGACAATGGTAGCTCTGCACATAACATTCTCTGCCTAGACTACAACTCATAGTGTCAACTTAACTACATTATTACCACAACTAGTGTGTATTAATTCATCCTGTCTTCAGGTTGTTGATTTAGGAGGCAAAGGAAGGTAGAAAGAGTAGATAAAAGATTGTCTTGAATAACTCTACAAATTTTCAGAAGGAAAAATCTAAATGAACAATAGAAGCTTTAATATTAAAACCCCAGTTTTGCAACCATGAGGCTGAATATGCCAAATAGCCTAAATTAACAGTAGGGAAAAGACTCAAGAAAACTACAGCGGCCACTAAACAGAAAAGAAAATGCTTCCAAAAACAATTTTTATAAATCACCTACAAATTGACACCAGAGAGTACTAAAGATTCTTCCACTCTCTCTATATATATCTTAACTTTTACTTATATGTTCTTGTGAGTTTTGAGACATTGATAAATGTATTGCAGAATGACCAAATCATATGGACTATAACAAATGTTTTATTATAAATGAGCCAAAAGACACAAATCTTTCCTTACAAGAGTGTCTCTAAAATATCTCTCTGGCCCTGTCGCTATCCTGATTGATAGATTTAAGATTCCTGGGTTCCCTAAAATAACTACAAGACTTTCAGTATGATCTAACCCCTGCCTATCTCTATCTCTATCTTCTTTTATCTCTCTGCCATCCCACCAATATAAAGTTTTTAGTCAAGCAATACCTCACCTCCATTTCACCAAATACGCCATGCCTTTTCATACCCTGTGGCTTTTTTACCTCAACGCAATACTTATTTCAATGTGTTTGAATTATTAATTTGTATCTCTCCAACTAGATTTCATTGTCAGGAAACAGTTCTAAATGAGAGTGGGCATCTGTCATGTCAAGGGGAAGGAAAATGTTCCATCTTTGATATTTCTATCTGGGATGACATGAGAGTACATAATCTATTGTATAGTCTATCAGTGCCTTATGGAATTGCTCGTCATTTCTTCCCCATAGCTACTCATGAAATGTTGGAAATATTATCTATTTCACATGTGATCCTGAAAGAACACTATTATGGTTTGGAAATTTTAAAACAGGATGTGAAAAATTGAAATAAACAATTTTAAAATTTATAACCGACTTTAGGAAAATTGAGTTAAACATATGAAGCAAAAAGGCACATCAGTTTTCAAGAATGTTTCATGTGCCCATTTATACTGAACATTCTGGAAATTGTTTTGAGTAACTGCTTTGCAACTTCAAGGAGGTTGCCAACAGATTTTATCAACTTTCAAATTAGGAATGAATATAGCAGCAATTGAGAATAAATATTACACTGACAAGATTAGACACTCATTTCCTCACATCAGCAAAATATAATAGAGACATCACAAATTTAAGAAATAAAACAGCTTTTGAAGTAGCAAAAATTTGTGTTTGCCATTACAAATAGAGATACTTAACAAGAATAACCAAATGTACAAATTGCCTTTGTAATTATGTTCCACAGCTGAAAGCAACTAGCTCTATAATCTTAACAAGCTATTTTTCTTCCCCAAGCCTCTGATCTCTCATCTCTGTACCTGTTGTAGGTACAGAAGGGACTAATGACAGAAGTGGTATATATGGACCCTATTCCATATTGATGCATAATTAATCAGGCTATTCTCATCCACCAAGCCTTAGAACATTACTCAACTCTCTCAAAAACCACTGTTTTTATATAGGAGTTGTCTAAGAGAGAAAATCTCATTTCTCAAATCCTATAAATCTCTTGGCTCAAACTCTAAATCATAAACAGGTTCATACTTTGGAAAGGGCTTGAGGCTTTTTAAGAGTTGCCTAGATTCCTCTGAGGTCTCTAGACTGTTTTGTAACATTACTGTCATGTATTTGTTCTGTCCTTGTAACTTTTCTCAAGAATGTTATTTTCGTTTATTATTCATCTATTTCCTCCACCCCAACACCTTGAGGTCAACAGAAGAGAGAGTTGAACTGACTTATCTTACTCTTTAGTCATACAACTAACTCTAAGCCAAGCTTAAACTGGTACGCAGATCCCTGGACACCTAGTCTATTTCTCTGGAATGATGGATAGAGTAGGGCAGAAAAATGAGGGAAGGATGACGGAAGTTCATCAGAAAGCCAGTAATATATAAGATTAGTTTTGTCAGCAAAACCTAGTAAACTTTTACATTAAAAGACAAATATTTTGATCTCCCATTCCCACTCTCAAAAAGGTTTTTTAGTTCATATTGTTTTGCTAAAATTCCTGAACTGGAATCTGAAGCTGGAAAAACAGCTATCACTGACATCCTAATATTCTTGCCATTCATGAAGGCCAGAAACTAAAATTGGGCCTAGAGGAGAAATCTTGACCAGAGTAAGATCTTTCTGGGATAAGCGTACTTTACAATGATAGACTCAGCAATGACTGGCCAGGTCAAGGCTGCTCAGCCTGAAACTAACATAGAGCATTGAGAAAATAAGCTGTTTCGTGTCTTCCCTTTCTATTCTCTCTGAATTCTATATGGAGGTATGCGTATTGGTTTCCTACGCTGTGTAATGAATGACAACAAACTTACAAGCTCTAAACAACACATTTGTTATCTCACAGTTCATGTGGTCTGAAGTCGGGGCACAGGTTAACTGGGTCCTCTGCTCAGCTCTCACTAGACTACAACCACAGAGTTGGCAGGGCTGTGTGCCTTTCTAGAGCTCAGGGCCCTCTTCCAAGCTTGCATGGTTGTTGGTAAAACTTAATTCTTTGTGGTTGGAGGACTGAGGCCCTCAGCTCTTAGAGGCTGCCTACCATGGGACCCTTTCCATTAGCAGCTTGCATCAAGAAGCTTGCTTCTTGAAGGCCAGCAGGAGAGTCTGTCACTCCTTTCTCCTAAGATGGAGTCTTTATAACATAGCCTAACATTTGCCATTTTATATTGGCCAGAAGCCAGTCACAGGTCATGCCCACACTTAAAGGGAGAAGATTCCAAAAAGATGTAGATATAGGAGGCAGAAATCACTTATCAGTCTAAGGTCTGTTTACAACAGTTTGTGTGTGCTCTAAAACATATATGTGTAAATACATAGAAGTTGGTATGTGCCAATCTCTTATTTACATTTATTAACCCATTTTATTTTTATCTTATTCAAAAATTAAATGTTATTTTTATTATTCTCATTTTACATATGAGGAAACTGAGGCAGAGAGCATTTAAGTTCCTCATCCAAAGCACATAGCTGGGCAACAGCAGAATAGGTATGTGAATGCAGATAATCTGGCCCCAGAGTCTATCTTCTTAATACATTCTCTGTCTCTCTGTGATAATAGCTTACTCTTTTATAGTACCCCATAAGTGCTTTACATACTTTAATATTTAAGCCCCTGGTGATTAAAGAATTTTAGTATGCATTCAATTCATCTCCTTAATTTTCAGAGAAACTGAAAGGGATCATAAAATATATACTTCAGTATGATTGTTCTTCGATGTAAGTAGTTATAAATACTATTTATTGAGCAGTCATTTTGCTAAACAATCCATAAATGTTATTTTATTTATCCTATAACCTCTCTGTGAGGTAGAGATTGCCATCCACATTTTATGTTAAGGACACTGAAATTAGAGATGGTAAATAACTCAGCCATGCTTTCTTGGGCTGTGGCTTCAAACCCAGATCCCTTTGATGCTAAAGCTGCTGATTACTGTGGTCTGAGATTTGTAAGGCACTGCCAAGCTAGTACCTGTTCTTCTTTCCTTTTCAGCAAAATGTGCTGACTTGTTGGGTTTGTTTTGTTGTGGGAAGAAAATAACAATTTTAGGACTTTTATCTTATCTGAAATCGAGGCCGTGTTGTCTGACTTTCACAATTGAACAACCCCTGGATGACCAAGAAAGCAAATGTAGCAACTTCATTTTGTAAGTGTCTGCACTGCATCCCAGCCAGAGCTCATCTGTGCCTGCAGCCTGCCTTGCTCACCAGTTTTATGCTCAGATTTCTGAGCTGATTTCTAGCCATATTCACAGTGAACAATCTATAGATTCAGGAAAGGCAGATCCAGACACACTTTGTGCACTTTTCACCACATTGATATCCTGTTATCAAGAAAAATGACTCTAGACTCTGTGGACTATCATCTAGAGTCATATTCTTCTTAATCTCTATTGTTTAGGAATATGTTAATACAGAGTAACTTTATATAGATCTCTCTAAATTACATTCACTGTCTTATTTTATGCCTCACCTTTTCCTTCTAAGCACCTGTTATCGAGTACATTCAGAATTTCATGTAGGTGGCCACTGATTTAATTGAAGGTGTGAGATAAGTAGCAGATTTGTGTGCTGGATTAAATTAGTAAAAAGGATGTCGTATAATATTAACTCAAAAGCTATGATGATGTCTGCTTCCACTGATAATTTTAGTTACATATTTGAACTATCTCTAGTTAGATAATTTCCATTTCTTTTTATTACACAAATGTTTAATGGAAATTGGGGCTTTGTTTTATTCTTTGCCAGTAGATGATAAATTCTGTCTGCCATTGGAAAGAAGCACAATGTAGATTCAGATGAGCTGCCAAATTGATTTTTGTGTTTGCCCTTCTTTAGCCTTGACTCTTTCTATAGCTTGCACTTTTAGTGAAGATTTTCTGTGCAGATTAGTTCATTATATCAGGATACAAGCAGTTTATCACTATGTGGCAACTTTACAGCACAGGTTCAGGAAAACTGTGGATGAGCAATTCTCAGTTAGGAGAAGTTCAGTGCTAACATCACCCAATGTAAGAGAATTAGGAGAGGTTCCATTTAATATACCTTTTGCTTTATGATTAAAAACCCACAAGTCTTCCGCAGCTTCATTCCACTATGTGTAGGCTTTGATTTATATTAAAACATTTAAGCCCTTCTTGGAGTGAAGGAAGGTAACATACTTTATGCTGCAGTTAGTCATTAACATCTTAGTATAAGTTAATTCCAGGTCCTTTCCTGAAATAAGATTTTGGAAATTAAAGAATATAAAGATGATGTACGTTTAGATTGTATGTGCTCATATATCTGTATGTGTGTTCTATGAGGTGTGGTGGATGGAAATTGAAGAAATACGTATAACACAAAGAGGCAGAAACTCTGAAAACACATTTACTTTCTTAACAGTTGATTTGAAATTTACATTGATTTATTTTATTATACTATTGTCTTACTTTGTGATTATTTATTTGAAAATTTGTGCAACAAAGAATATGAAATTATATGGAAAGAACCTTATAGCTTTCAATTGCTACAGTTATTCAACAACCATTTTTGACCAAGGCATAGTTTCAAAAAATACAGGTATGTAACACTTGGTTCCTCTTCATGTTCAGTACTTCACTTATATCTAAATAATAATAAGCTATAAATATATAAATTCCATAAGAGAAGAATAAATTAAATGCTATGTTAGTGTAGAGAAGGGAAATATGTTTATGTGGTGGGGTCAGGGGTTGGATATATTGATAAGGAAAGTCATTTTGGAGATAGCAAATTTAAAATTCGTATTCTAAATTTTTAGATCTTATTTATAGGAGAGTAGCCAATCACTCCCTCAAGACAAATTTTCTTTTAATCTAGACACAATTCTGAAAACTCATGATATCTAATATCTTGCTATTCAAGCTGTGTTGCAAAGAGCAGCAGCAAAGGCATCACCTGGGTGCTGATAGAAACACGAATTTTTAGTTCCCATTCCAGAGCTACCAAAGCAGAATCAACAGTATCTGAATTTTAAGAAGATCCCCAGGTTAATTGTAGTACACTAAAGTATAAGAAGTATTGGCCTAAAATGCTAATGCAAGGTAATTTGCCTGAGCTTTGGCACATTGGGAATGTCTTGCTTTGTTTGGCTAGGAGTTGATGGAAGCAGGAAGACTGACTACAAAAAGATTAGTAAAAAAGACAACCCACCTACAGCATGCCAGTGAGAAAAGACAGAGAACAATTTATGAACAGCTGGCTCAAAATGAAAAAAAATAAAACAAAACCAAAAAGCAGCTAGACTACTTCGTGTGGGCAAGAAGCTCCATATACCAGAGCAATCCCTAAGGGTCTCTGTGTATCGCAGCAACGTAGAATAATTATCATTCATAATAATGAAACCCATGTCATTTTTTTTTTAAAAAAAAAGGTTGAATTATGTTCATAGTCCTTTGATTAAGAAGGCAGGGAAGTGAATATTGCATTTCAGGTTGGTTTTTCAGCAAAAAATTGGTTCATTTTACATTTTAATTTTGCATAAAGAAGTATGCTCCATTTCACATGTGTTTTAGGTAGCAAAAAATACTGGGTATTTCCGAAAAAAGTTATTGAAAAAAGTTTGATGTTTCTAAAAAATATAAAAAGCAACTAAGTACATATTATGGGAAATTATATCCTCCCTATCTTGAAGGGAATTTGTTACACACATTTTACAATTAAAATATATGCATGTGTATATACATAGGCATTAAGAGTTGCAAGTGGTGAAGGTTATCCTTCTTATTGCACTACCTCAGGAGTCACGGGTCATATAGTATTCTGTTAAAATCAGGAGGCATCATTTATAGTTCTCTGAAGTTGTGTTGAGACAAGGTTCAGGGATGAACACACTATCATCTTTTCAGACTTTAGAGCAGATAAAGGTTTTAAATCTTTCCTCCCTTAACTCATATTTTTGACCTCTGTGGTTTTCACCTTGGGATAAAAGCATGCAGACTGCAGTGTCTTATTGTCCCTGCAATTTCTGCTTGATGGCTAAACATCATGGCATTTCTGTTGGGAAAGGTCATCCCACTCTGCTGACCTGGCTGTCTTTTAGCAAAAGCAATGCAGCAGCATTTTATAAAAATCCCTGAAGTGGTGGTAGTCTGGGCCAACCCAAGACTTGAAACGGGTAAAGGTTATATTGCCCTCGCTTTAAGCCTTCCTTGCCTCCTTTCTCTATGTGAAGTCTCCCTTGCACCCCAGCAGCCCAGCTTCCTCAAGTTCCCAGGCTGAGTGCCCTCAGACTCATCCTACTCTACAGAGATGAACTCTAGGAACAGGCTGTAAGATAGATGGCCATTTATGCTTTTGAGACTTAAAACTTATATACCCTTGGGGAAAAACATAATTTAGGAAAATTCTAAGTATCTAATATTTTGAGGAAGTATACAGCTTTACATGGGAAGGAGACAATAAGCTTCTCAAAGCCAAAGGCTATGTTAGGATAAAAATGAATAAAGGACTTTGCCTGGCACTAGCAGATACTCAGAAAATATTTGCAAAGTTGAGGGATTAATGTCCTGCTAGAGATATTTCAAAAACCAAGGAACTTGTAGATGATATCCTTTTCTTCAAAAGGTCTTTTTCTCCATTCATGAATTCATCTTTAGTAGATTGTCTTATGCCTTGCTTATAGGTAATCACAAGCTAGTTAAAATGATAATATTTTAGCTAATAATACTTAATATAAAATCACTTCTTCCAGCAACCTATGTCAAAATATCCTGATTAAATAATTCCCTTCTCATGAATACATACCATTTAAATTTTCTCAATGGTCAATAGTCACACTTCAGTGATTCTCTTTTATGAGCTACAATAAATTTTTGTAATTGCTTCTGAGAGATATGTGCTTTTATCATCAAGTAGGAGGTATGAATTTCGACCTCCAACGGTCCACCCACCATGTTGACCCATTGGCATTTCAAATGTACTGTGTTCCAAAAAGATTTCAGCATCTTGCTTTTAACTCTTTTTCTCTATGTGGATTTTCTGTATTTTGTTAGTAGCACCACCTTCTTTAAAACGCAAAGGAAGCAGACAAGCAAATATATTTTTAAACGTAAAAAATGCAACATAAGTGTTGTAATGAAATAATAAGTAAAAGTTGTGGTACACCAAGAGAGAGTGGATAAATAATTATTGGGACTAAAATGGAGTATATTCAAAACATTCCACTCTTTATCTGTGTCCTGTTGCTGTAACAAATTACCAAAAATATAGTGGCTTAAAACAGCACAAATAAATTTGCTTACAGTTCTACGGAGGTTGGAAGTCTAGCATAGATGGGCAGAACAGCTGCATTCCTTCTGGAGGCTTTAGGGGAGAATATGTTACCTTGTCTTTTCCATTTTCTAGAAGCCACCTGCATTCCTCATTTTATGGCCTCTTCTTTGCGTCACTCTGATCCCTGCTTCCCTTAGTATAGCTCTGTCTCTGACTCTGGTTCTTTTTGCCTTATTCTTTGTGACCCTTGTGATTACATTGGGCCCACCAGACAATCCAGGATAATATCCCCAACTCAAGAGTCTTAATTATACCTACAAAGACTTTGCCATGTCAGTTAACTTATTTAAAAATTCCAAAGATTAGAAAGCAGATGGATTTAGCCTACCATATTATGTAAATCCTCAATCTGCCTTTCCATTCCTGTCCTCCTCTTGATTCAGGTGAACTGAATGATTTGTGGGTCCACCATGCTATCTTTTTAGTGTCTTTGCTTATGCCATCTCTTTCAAAGAAAATGTTCTTCTACCTTCTCTACATGTCCTGACATTTTTCATCCTTCCAGGCAAAGTCAGTAGAAGTTCTGCAGTTCCTCCCTGTGCGAAGTAATTTTTTACCTCTCTGAACTTTCATAATACCTTATCCTACTTCTCATGACTCTCATACACAAATAATTTTAATACAAGGTAGAAAAAAGTATGTGTTCTCCCCTTCTAGACCATAAGGTCCTCAAAGGCATTTTCTGTGTCTCATTTATCATTGTACATCATACTCACCTCACCCCACTCCCAGCTTCCTGTGCAGATCACTGCTCACTGTGGATGCTCAGTAAATGTTCATTGAAAGGATTAATGAATTTCTGGAAATCACCCTGTCATTTTAGCAGAGTCATGAGACCCAAGGGGCATACACTCAGGCTCTCTAAATCTTTTTTTACTATCCAGCATGGTGCTTTCCATACTTGAAATACAGGCTATTTTATTTCTTTTCCTATCTTTAAGGTATACTGATTGTTGAAAATGATATGAACAGCAATAGGCTTTGCCATTTTTTAAAATATGATTACACTTTAAAGATTTTCTCTCAGAAGGCAAACTTAGGGCTCAGAAAAGAGGAAACAAAATTTCAACACCCCTATAATTACACATGACAATGTTGTTAAAATGTAGAAATTCAGTTTTTAAAAAGTAAAGAAGGTTTTTTATAAAACATTCATTTCAGTTAGTTATTCCTGTATATCTAATTGGAAGAAATTACAAGTTACCTTTCTCTCATTTTTCTCCTCTACTGAGAATTTAAAATTGAGTTTCATGTCTTGACTCTACAGATTTGACAGATGTTGCCACCCTCTTCAATCACTGTGAGAAATGTGTGTCCTTAGCTATATGAAATCGAAAGGTGCAAAGAAGATTGGAGAGAATGATTATTTTCTCTCCCTTCCTCAGGTGTTTTCTTGTTACCAAGGAGTGTTTCAGTCATTCCTTTGAGTTGGGTGAAATTATGAGAACTACACCTAAATTGTCGATATTTCATTCTCTCGCAGCATTGGATGTGAGGCATTGGTGTGACAGAATCCTGTTTCTCACACTTCAGTGATTTTTCCATGATGTTATGAGCAAAGTGAAAGAAAACTGCTAACCTGTTTATTAAGTTCTAGAATTTCACTCTCACCTTTTGCCTTACAAAAAGCAGAATACTTTCTGGACTGACTGTATCATCAAATAGTTACTTTGAATGACAGTGAATGAGCATGACTGGCCAAAGGAGTCTATTTAATGGCTGTAAGTTTGTCTCTGGGGTTTAGGATGACCATGTTCTGTCTTTGTTTCCTTGAGGTAGTTCCCTCACCTATGATGTTTTTACATGACTTGAGGTCATTATAGGTAAGTTATGACCATGTGATCTCTGAGATACTTGTATTTTTCCCAACAACTCTTACCAGTGTAGTTTAAATATACTCTAATCTTGAAGAATCTACTTGTGTAGAATGCAATACATTATTTTGGATATTCTGGCATTGTATCTGAGTGTCATATTATCTGTGGATTAAAATTACTCCTTTAATGTCTTACAAGGACTTTCCCAAACTAAACCTTTTAAACAGACTGGATTTGTCTATTAGTCATATTGCTTCAAACATACCAATAGAGAAAGAAAGAGGCATCCTGCTTGTATTCTATACCTATTTCTGCCTGCACTTAGTATTTTGACCTGTTGGGTTCTACAATAAGAAAGCACACCAGAGAAGCCCCAGGTTTGTCTGCAGAGTCATCAACACGTTGAAGAGCAAATTTGGGTTCCAGTTATGAGTCTTCATAGGCATTAAGGAGGTGTGCCCCCATACTACGCTTCATTACTGCTTCCTGAGAGACTCCACTTGTAAGGGAAAACAGAGGATCCCCAGTGTGATTCTGAAGCAGTGGTTTATTGACTATACTTAATTATTTAGTTGCTGTATTGTTCCTGAGGACAGTTCTCTTGGGGTACAGGGCAGGAAATTAGAGAATGCCATCTGATTAGGCATGTGACTTTGAAAGGTTGACAAAAGACAGAAAACATCACCACAGCCAGTTCTTCTAGGAGTTCTTCAAGATATACAAATGTACCACTCAAATAAGTTAATGAGGTAAAGGTGGACACCCTATTGAGGGTGTTTTGGGACAAAATTCAGAACCTTTGGAATTTTTATCTGCTATGATGAGCAATTGCCTAATCTTTTTCTATTTTCTCCATGATTTCTAAATGTATTTTAATTTCTTAAAAGACAATTTTTAGGGCACTTTTAGGTTCACAGCAAAATTCAGAGGAAGGTAGAGATCTTCTTTATACTCCCTGCCCCCACACATGGATAGCCTCCCTCATTATCAACACCCTCCACTAGAGTAGTACATTTGTTACAATTGGTGAGCTTGCACTGACACATCATTATCAACCAAAGGCTGTAGTTTACAGGAATGTTGTACATTCTGTGAATTTGGACAAATATATCATGGCATGGATCTCTTATTATAGTGTCATACAGAGTGTTTTCACTGCCCTAAAAGTCCTCTGTGCTCTGTCTGTTCATCCTATCCATAAAACCCCTAGCATCCAGTGAACTTTGTACTGTCTCTGTAGTTTTGCTTCTTCTAGAATGTCATATGGTTGGAATTACATCATATTATTGCCTTTTTATTTTGGCTTCTTTCACTTAGTAATAGGCATTTAAGATTCTTCCATGTCTTTTTATGGTTCAATAGCTCATTTTTTTAAAATGATGAATAATATTCCCATTATCTGGGTGCACCACAGTTGATTTACCCATTTACTTACTGAAGAACATCTTGGTTGGTTCCAAGTTTTGGCAATTATATATAAAGCCACTATAAACGTCTCTGTGCAGGTTTTTGTGTGAACATAAGCTTTCAAGTTTTGGGGGTAAATACCGAGCAGAATGATTGCTGTATTGTATGGTAAAAGTATGTTTAGTTTTGTTAGAAACTACCAAACTGTCTTCCAAAATGGCATGAAATTCTGCATTTCTACTAGCAATGAATGAGCATTCCTGTTGCTTGACATTCTTGCCAGTGTTTGGTGTTGTCAGCGTTCCCGATTTCGGAGATTCTAATAGGCATGTAATGGTATCTTATTGTTGTTTTAATTTTCGTTTCCCTGATAGTGTATAATGTGGAGCATCTTTTCATGTGCTTAATTGCCATCTATATCTTTTTTTGGTCAACTGTCTATTAAGATTTTTTGCCCCCCCCCCCGCCTTTTTTTTGGTTTTGTCATTGTTGAATTTTAAGAGTTCTTTGTATATTTTGGATCACAATCTTTTATCAGATAGGTCTTTTGCAAGTATTTTCTCCTAGTCTGTGGCTTGTCTTCTCATTTTCTTAATAGAGTTTTTCACATAACAGAAGTGTTGTTGTTGTTGTTTATTTGTTGTTTGTTTGTTTGTTTGTTGTTTTTTGAGACGGAGTCTCGCTCTGTTGCTAGGCTGGAGTGCACTGGCACGCTCTTGGCTCACTGCAGTCTCCACCTCCCAAGTTCAAGCAATTTGCCAGATTCAGCCTCCCGACTAGCTTGGAATACAGGCACGCACCACCGTGCTTGGCTAATTGTTTTTTTGTTTTGTTTTGTTTTGTTTTTGGATTTTGTTTTGTATTTTAGTAGAGACAGAGTTTGACCATGTTGGCCACGATGGTTTCCATTTCCAGACCTTGTGATCCACCTGCCTTGGCCTCCCAAAGTGCTGGAATTACAGCTGTGAGACACTGTGCCTGGTCCAGAAGTTTTTTTTTTTTTTTTTTTTTTTTTTTTTTTTTTTAAGAAAATACAGCTTATTAATTATTTCTCTCATGGATCAACCCTTTGGTTTTGTATTTAAAAAGTCAATGCTGTACCCAAGGTCATCTAGGTTTTTCTCCTGTGTTGTCTTCTAAGAGTTTTATGGTTTTTCATTTTACAGTTAAGGGTTTGATCCATTTTGAGTTAATGTTTGTGAATTGTCTGTCTCTAAATTATTTTTGTATATGGATGTCTAGTTGTTCTAGCACTGTTTGTTGAAAAGACTATCTCTGCTTTATTATATAACCTTTGCTCTATATAAAAGATCAATTGATTACATTTATGTAGGATTATTTCTGGGCTCTTCTATTCCATTAATCTATTTGTCTATTCCTGCATTAATACTACACTGTCTTCAATATTGTAGTTTCATAGTAAGGCTTGATGTTGGGTGATGTCAGTCCTTCAACTTCGTTCTTCTCCTTTAATAGTTTATTAGCCATTCCAGGTCTTTTACCTCTCCATGTAAACTTTAGAATCAGTTTCTCAACATCCACAAAATAACTTGCCAGAATTTTCATTGGGATTACATTGAAGCTATAAATCAAGTTGGGAAGAAGTGACATTTTGACAGAATTAAGTCTTTTGACTCATGAACATGGAATAACATTTATTTAGTTCTACCCATTATTTACTTATTTGATTTAATTCTTCAATGTTTGTAGTTCTCCTTATATAGAAGAAAAGTACTTATTTTTTAGATATTTTATTTGATTCACATCTATGTATTTCATTTTGGGGGGTGCTAATGTAAATGATATTATGTTTTTTATTTTGAATTTTACTTGTTCATTGTTGGTGTATATGAAAGAGAGTAGCTTCTATATATTAGACTTGTATCTTGTGACCTTGCAATAATCATTTACTAGTTCCAGAAGTTTTTTCTCATTCTTTCAGATGTTCTTCATACACAGTCGTGTCACCTGCAAGCAAAGATTATTTTATTTCTTCCTTCTGAATCTGTATTCTTACTATTACTTTTCTTGTCTTATTGCATTAGCTAGGTATTCCAGTAGGATGTTGAAACAATTGGTGAAAGGGGGATATCTTTGTCTTGTTTCTAATCTTAGTGGAGAAGCATCAAGTTTCTCACTATTAAGTATGATGTTAGTAATAAGTTTTAAAAATATTATTTATCAAGTTGAAGAAGTTTTCTGTTTATTTTAATTTTTTCCAAATTTATTTATTTTAAGCATGTTTAGTAAATCAAGTATTTACTCAGGATATAGGAGACATTTACTTAGGAGTTATTTGTGACAATTCTACCTTGATTGTGTTGTTCTGTGTAGTCCTGGGGTATTTTGTACCTTGCTACCACCACCGAGTTACCTGCAAATCAATAGAAGAAATTAAGAACCAAACCCCAACTGAAGGTAAATAAATATAGATACTTTTGAAGCTTGCTAATAGTGCCAACATTAGCTACAAAAGGTATTCTTTCATTCAATATGTGGTGCCCTCTGTGAATCAAGTATTAGGAATAACATGATGAATATGATTATCACAGATATTAAGAACCAAGTAACTATTAAGATCATCCTTCACTCATTTCTTCCTGCTCTTAACTCCCCAAATTAACATATCAGTAAGTCTCATGAACACTGACTTCAGAACAGTCAGCTCTGCCTTCTCCACCACCAACACCTCTGGCAAGCCACTGTCATCTCTTGCCTAAACTGTAAAACCTCCTGACTCACATCTCTGCTTCTCCATGGAACATACAGGATGATCTTTTAAATATATAAATAAAATTGTGTCATTATTCTGCTCTTACAACCGTCAATGATTTCCTATTATATATAGAATAAAGTCACAATACCCTACCTACCCCACATGGCTTCCATCTGGCCACCTGGCTCTTCCTCCTTCCTTTTGTCTTTCCTCACTGTGCTCTTAGATCATTCTTAGATCACGTTATCTTTCTTTTGATGCTCAAACTCTTTCTTATCTTAGGGCCTTAGCAGTAGTTATTCACTGGGACAGAAATGTTTTTCCCCTGGTAGTCAGTTGCTGGCTCCTTCTGATTGTTCAAATCTAAGAACCTTTCCCTGCACACCCAATATAAAGGGCCCTGTTACTATGTTCTACCACTCTTTGATAGTTTTTTTTTTTTTTTTTTATTGCTTGGCTGGTTGCATGGTGGAAAGGGAAAAGTGGCCCCGATGTCTGGGAACTGATCTAATCCATACAGTGAGGCCTCAGCATTGTTAGAAGCCGGCCTGGAGCCCACAGGTAGACCATATTGTTCACCTGTTAAACAGAAATAACTTCATAGAGTACCAACATGAAACACAGTCACTCTAAGACCATAATAAAGTGAGTGAAAATAATGCTACATCATTATTTCATTTAAAAACAGATAAAAATTGGTGTCACTATATAACCCACAAAATGTCAAACCATCTTTTGATTAAATTGAATGAATACTGCTTTCCTAGCAATTGTAACTTTATTCTCACTCTAGTCTGCTCTTGCTATAGATAAGATTCATTGAACTGTCCAATACTAGAATTGCTTCCACTTTTTGGCAGCATCCAATCCAGAACAAAGTCCTGTTTCCTTAAGCCCTCCCCAGAATCACTTAATAAGCCCAAATTATTTTTAATAAGCTTTTACTAATGCCCTTACTTAGTATCTTAATAAGATACTTCATGGCTCCCTGTGGTGTGTGTTCTTCGTTGCTACAACAATCAGTAAACTCACTTGTTCAAGTAAAGGTATGCTCCTCATGGTCTTTCCCTGGAGGACATTGACTGGTTTGTTGGTTCGCTGTTTTCTGACTTTCTTCAAATAGAAGATGGACCCACTTAGAACCTTGTTGTCACATTTGCTACTACTGCATCTACAGAGACTTAAACAGACCTGCCACTTAGTAGACCCAATACGTGTTTGTTGAATGACTTCTTTGATCTTTTTGACATGGATATTTAATAAGGTATATAACAGTGATTTTCAAGTAAAGATCCTTAGCCTAAAGACCCCAAGGTTTCACTTGGTATATTGCAACCTGAACCAGAAATGTGGGTCCTTTATTTGCTTTTTTATAATCAAGTGGCACAAAAGCCATTGGACTTGGATTTTCATCATGCAGTTAAGGGTTACCTATCAGCTTATTAAGAATTAAACAATCTTGGCATTCATAAGCTTAAAATAGCATACTATTACAGTTACTCAGAACTCAAATGGAATAATCTAGAGTCTGGCTGCCACATTGTTCTGGGCAATGCTTCAGATTCCCACTGTGCACGCATATGAACAGGTGGTAGAAATTCCTACCTGATTTCTGTTGGATGTAGTTTTCAATTGATGAGAGTTTTAATTTTTAAAATAATTTGTTGTCAGTTTACTTATAGCATTTGTAATTTAGTTAATTTAGATTTCTTACTTAACTCTGCTATATAATTGTACATAATTGCATCAATGCACATTTGTTCATAATTAAATTTCAGACATATACGCTTTACAGTTCAAATATTAATCATCTCTTTTCCCTCCCGTTATCTTGCCTCCCAAATTTATTTGTACGGTGATAATTCAATTCATTCTCAGTGCTCACAGGTAAATAGGCAGGCTTCAGGGCTTTTTTTTTTTTTTTTTTTAATAGCTTACTGTGTCAAGACCAAAATTAGTTTAAGGAGGGTAAAATGTCTAAGAGAACTCTGTTACTAAGTCATTAAGTTTTCTGGCCATGTACTTTGTAATTCAGCCATGAGTTTAGATAATGTAAACCTCTTTTGAAAGCCAAAGACAACTAGTATATCTGCTGTCCTATGACTCATGACAAAGGAAGAGTCAGCTCAGATCTGTGAACCCTCTTTTTGTTTCCCAGTCTAGCAGCTAATTTGTTTACCCAGATTTTAGCAGAAAAGAGCCCTCTTTTCAGTATATACAGTTTTGTTTTGTTTTGTTTTGTTTTCTGATAGAATAGTCAAACTAGTTATCTGATTACCAAGGTAATGGTAAGATTTTCTCTGTGGGTTTCCTAGATTAGGAGATAATAGGACCATTTTCAAAGAGTCAAAGAATTTATTTATTATGTAATAAAACCTTTAATTTAGGAGGACTGTTTCATTTTTTAATATATATTTTCCCAACCATCACATTTTGCAGCAATTCAGCAGGGATGAATGTATAAATGTTTCGTTTCCAAGTTACTAAGTGGGTATATTTCAAAGGATCTGATTTGGCAGTAGACCACATAAAAATAGTATTTGTGTGCTGACGAGTTGATGGGTGCAGCACACCAGCATGGCACAAGTATACATATGTAACAAACCTGCATGTTATGCACATGTACCCTAGAACTTAAAGTATAATAATAAAAAAAAAGAAATAAGCACAAAAAAAAATAAAAATAAAGGCATAGAAATGTCAAAAAATTATATTTGTTACTTTTTTTGTTCCACTCACAGACATATGAAACTATAGCTTCTAATCAATTCATACTGATATTTATTCTCATATTTTGCTTTCAATTGTTTTGTAATTGTGAAATTATAACTAAATATATAAATTGATTAGACCTTAAAATACTGCCTAATATATTAGGATAAATTTTATAGGAAAAAATGTGTAATAATAAGTTCTCTAGAATTCTAGTTTATCTTCTAAAAGTCACATCTGCTGCCAAAAAAAAAAAAAAAAGAAAAAAAACCTTTATTTCATCTAGAATAAATTTAGGTATGATTAACTCATCCTTCTATTTAGGTAGGATGTTGATATAATGGGCTCAAAATTTGACAAACTATGCAAATACTACTATATCACATACTTTAAAGGTCTTTAAAGGGACCATAAGACACTATGGGCTTCAATCTATCAGTGAGTAAGTTAATCAGTGTTACATGTTGATGTATACTATGGTTCCAGGCAGGCCTACCTCATGCTGTAAAGTGATACCTAAGGTTTGTGATGATGTTCTCCATCAGGAAAATTTCAAACAGGGAAACAAAAATATGACATATATGTAAATTAGACACAAAAAATAATAAACAGTGTATGCTCTAAATATTATAAAAACATTAGAGCAGTGTTTCTCAAAATATGGTCTAGAAGTCTTGTGGGCCAAGGATGAGGAGGGGAAAGGAATGTTGTAAGACCTTTTCAGTGAGGTCAAAATTATTTTCAAAATAATACTAAAATTTTACTGCATATTCTCACTCATATGTGGGAGCTAAGAAAATTTAGCTCATTGAAATAGCAGAATTGTAGGCTGGGAAAGGTAAAGGGGGAAGTGAGAATACGGAGAAGTTGGCTAACAGATACAAAATCACAGTTAGATAAAGAGGAATAAGTGATAGTGTTCTATAGCACTGTAGTGTAAATATGTTTTGTTTTGTTTTGTTTTTTGTTTTTTGTTTTGAAATGGAGTCTCAGTCAGTCACCCAGGCTGGAGTGCAGTGGCACGATCTCGGCTCACTGCAACCTCCACCTCCAACCTCTGCCTCCAGGGTTCAAGTGATTCTCCTGCCTCAGCCTCTTGAGTAGCTGGGATTACAGGTGCGTGCCACCACGCCCAGCTAATTTTTTGTATTTTTAGTAGAAACAGGGTTTCACCATGTTAGCCAGGATGGTCTCGATCTCCTGACCTCGTGATCTGCCCACCTCGGCCTCCCAAAGTGCTAGTATTATGGTAAATATGGTTAATAATAATTTAATGTATATTGTCTTTTTTTTTTTCTCACTCTGTCATCCAAGCTGGAATGCAGTGGCTCAGTGCAGCCTCAACCTCCCCAGCTCAGGTGGTCCTCCTACTTTAGCCTCCCAAGTAACTGGGGAACTACAGGTGTGCACCACCCTACCTGGCTAATTTTTGTATTTTTTGTGGAAATGGGGTTTTGCCATGTTGCCCAGGCTGATCTCAAACTCCTGGGCTCAAGCAAGCCACTTACCTTGGCCTCCCAAAGTACTGAAATTATAGTTGTGAGCGACCATGCCCAACCTAATGTATATTTTCAAAAAGCTAGAAGAAAGAACTTTGAATGTTCCCAAAATAAAGATATGATAAATCTTTGAGATTATGGATATGCTAATTACACTGATTTGATTACTACACGTTGTATGCCTGTATCAAAATATCATTCTGTGTCTCATAAATATGTAGTTATTATATGTCAACAAAAAAAGAAAATACTTTATGTACCCTTTTCATTCTCATTGTTTCATAAGGATACAGTGGAATTTTTCAGAGACTACGTGATATGAAATACTGCAATAGATTGAATACAGAAGCAAATATGAGCCCCAGTCTTCTATTTTAAGAGATATTGAAAAGATTTGCAAAAATGTAAAACAGTATTATTTTCTTCAAAAAATGTATGTTTTAAAAATGTAGTTACTTTTTAAATTTATGTTAATATTAATGGGTTTATTGTTATTTTTAAATGAGTTAAATTATTTAACTTGTATCACCTTTAATTTCGAATAAAGTAAATATCCACATACGTAATCTACCTAAATAATATGTATGTCTCTGGAGTCTTCAGTTGTTTTTAACAGTGAAAATAAGATCTAACGCCAAAATTGAGAATAACTGCTTCAGAGAAATGCTAGATTATTTATGTGATTATTTATGTAGCACATGTGTCCTGTGGCATCTGAGTTTCTGGCCAACTTATCACTTCATTTAGATCGAAGTAACATATTATTAAGTTAACATTCTTTTAGGTTGCCTACAATTTGTGATACTGGATTTTTTTTTATTAATTTATGGTAGTGGTCTTTAGAGTATAAAGCATTTTCTTCACAGAAAGGATGGGCTTTTAATTATTCCACAAATGAAGTACATTTCCTTCGGTCATACCATGAGGTGATTCTGTACCATAAAATTGTTACATATTGTTATGGCCCAGTTGAATGTGAAATGTGTTGTCAGTATTACTAATAATGGTTTAACTTCCAAAGTGAGTGAATTTTTTTTTTTTTTAAATATCAAGCAATGTAGATTAGAGATTTTGTCTATGTTATCATTCTCACTCATTTGCATGACAGTATGCCTTCTTAAGTGAAAAGGAGCAGATGAGGTTGTAGCCAGCTTGCTGGGAAGGTGCCTGGTGGTGTGTCCTACAGGTAAACTCCATTTGTCTTGCTTGTCACAGTGGAAGTAGAGAATCTAAAGCAATTAATGTAGCATTTAAAGAAGTGACTAAAGTCAATGCACACTAATGACTTCATTGTTTTTGCTTGATCTGACTGGAGTTTATACAAAAATGATGACTGAAATAAAGCCTAACATTTTCTAAAGAGTGCAAGCAAAACCTAGTGCACTGCAAAATAAAAACATCTTTCCCAGGATTCACATGAATCTATATAGTTTGAAAAGGAGGAAATTCTAAGAATAGTATTTACCAAGCCAAAGCCTTAGGTCTTCATTAAATATAGAACACTAATTTCTTCCATGGTGAATGAGTTATGTCAAAAATAAAATTTATTGAATCATAGAATTGAAATAGTCTATGCAAATCCTAGATACAACTTCTTCATGTTAATAGTTAATGAGGATTTATCCTATTTATTGACCATCAAATCTGTGCTAGTTTCTCTGCTAAGTGTTATATTTTATTTACACCTTATGGAAATATTTGAAAGGTATATATTGCTGTTACTCTCATTTTATGGGTGAAATGGCCGTGACTTAGAGAAGTTGAACTAACTAGCTAAATCTAAGTGCCAAGGCTGAAAAACCAGATCTGTCAGATTTCACTGCCCCATTCTCTCCACTAAGTTATTCTCTCCCTATAGTCACTTATTACATGCATTGGATTGGCAACATTGATCACTTTCATTTCTCAGGAAAGGACGCCCAAACAGGCAGATTAAATGGTTTGTACCAAGTCACCAAATAAGAAACAAAATCTGTGTGTCCTTAGGTGGACATGTGGAACTCAATCCGGGGTATGGGACTAGACATCATTCTTCTCAGAACTTTGAGAATGCTTACTACTATGCAATATAACCTCTGTGGCATTTATCATATGTGTGTGTGTGTGTGTGTGTGTGTGTGTGTGCACGCGCTCAAAGGACTTTGTCTTATATTTATCTTTTCCACAATTCTTTGTACCTAGTTAAGCTGTAAGATGTATTAATGACTGAATGACTAAGTAAAGAAATGGCCCAACACAGTACTTTCCTGAGTGTAAGCTCTAGGAACTACCAAGAGCCATAAAAGAAGAGAGAAAGCAGCTCCCCTTCACCGGCCACTCACCTCAATATGAGTCCTCTGATATTGTTTTTTTTATATGGAATTATTCATAAGTATTATTTTGGAAAAAGTGTTTTCATTGCTAGAGAAGTTTGTTTGTTTTTAAAACACTGGTTTAGTTTATATGACATCAGATCTCATTTTCTCAGTTTGAAATTAGCAAAATTCAGTTGGGTCTAGTGATTTTACTAGAATGAAGGCTAAAATGTGGTTCAAAATACATGAATTCTAATTCTAATTTTTCCACTTGCTAGCCACATTTCTATGTGTTAGATTACTTATCTTTCAAATTACATTTATGGTATACTTGCTTTGTCTGTAATTGCTGTTTCTGATTTTTTTTTCTTAATTTTTTTCAAACCAGGTCTCACTCTATTGACCAGACTGTAGTGCAGTGCCATGATCATGGCTCACTGCAGCCTTGGCCTCTTAGGCTCAAGTGATCTTCCCACTTCAGCTTCCTGAGTAGCTGGGACTACAGGTGCTGCACTACCACACCTAGATAATTTAAAAACAAAAAATTCGTGGAAATGAGATCTCACTATGTTGCCCAGGCTGGTCTCAAACTCTTGGCCTCAAGTAATCCTCCTGCCTCAGCCTCCCAAAATACAGGAAGGAGCCACAGTGTCCAGTCTTTGTATTTCTTACCAGTTTTGGTAAAGACAAAATGAGAGAATATATGTAAAAATGCAACAAAATGCCCAGTGATATATGTTAGAATAATTATTGATTTTATTCTGTTAAATAATTTATCAGCAGTTATTTTAAAACATTTATTCCATCTACAGTGGGACCATGTACATGCTGTGTTCTCCACAGGTGATTTCTAATCTTATTTACTAGTACTAACACTTAATTAATAAAAGTTGTTTCTGTATGAACTAGAAAGAGACATTTTCTGATTCCAGAATACCTAAAAGTCATTATCTAAAGGACTCAAAGATCCGATTCACAGCATATCACAGAATTGTGCTATCTAAGCCTGAAAGTCATCAGCAAAGGTATTAAAAATGTAGACCTACAAAATATATACATGGAAAAAATATAAAAATATAATTTAAAAGATGTATAAAAATATAAATGTTCCTAGTACTAAGTAACCTATAAAAGACTTAAGGAAAGAAAGCGTTTTTACCCAACATACAGCCACAGGTTTTGACTTGAGTATCACTTTGACATTTATCCATTTATTCCTCATTTACTTAACAAGCATTTATTGAATGTCTAATATAACCAGCCCCTGTGCTAGAAGCTGACGTTCCAAACATGAAGTGGACCGCAGCTCATCCCTTGAGTTGGTAATAATCTAGAAAAAAGAAAAGAAAAGAAATATACAAACTGTAACAAACACAGAGCTATTTGAATAAGTGCCCCAAATAGCATTATTACAAAGTACTATGGAAACACAATGGAAATAATGACTATCTCTTCCTAGAGGATTTGGAAAGGCTGCAAGAAAGAATAGCATTTGAGCTTGGTACAAAACAATGTGTAGGAGTTTACCAAAATTTTTTATTTAAATGGGAAAAGGGCATCCCCAGATAGAAAAGACAGCATGTTCATGCCAATAAAGATGTTACAGAACATAGCATACTTGAGACAATGTGAAAATTAGAACAAGTCTTTTGAAAAGTAGTTTGACAGGTTGTTTCAAGATCTCTAAAAACACTATGTCTTAAGTCCAGTAATCTCATTTATGGTCATTTATGTTATGAAAAAAATACAAAGGAAGAAAAGTGTTATTTACAAAGCAGAAATGGAGAATAGAAATGCGTCGATTATCTTAAAAACACAAAATAGGTATGTACATTACAATACATCCATTTGATTTATTATTCTTTTGCTACTAGAATAATTATGAATATTGTAAGTCAAGATGGAAAATGTATGTGCCATTATATAACTTGTAAAACCAAAGAAAATTATATCTTTATTACTATAACTATTTAAAATTATCTATACAAATAAGAAATGAAGACTTTGAAATAAAAATCAAAACAACAGCATCATCAACAAAAATCATGTAAAGTTTTGTCAAGGTGGTGGGATTTTGAGTGATTTTTTTAAATCAATTTACTTTTTTGTTGTGATATAATTTACTAATTCAACTAATAGTTATTGATGATTTCATATGTGCTAGAAGCATTGCTAAATCCTCCAGCTGAAAAGATAAAGAAGTTTATCATTTTAATAATAAATACTAACAATTTTAAAGAAAAGCACTTTATACCTCAATGCCTTTGCTAAAATAATGAACTCTACCATCATTCAAGGCCCAAATTGAATGCAACCTGTTCCATGAAATCTATTGACAATCTATTCGTCTCATCATTCATAATCTTTTTCTAGATGTATCAATCTTCTGTCTGTTCAAATGAAAGACATTGTGTTTAATAATTGAATTGGATGACCCGGCATGTCCAAGTCTGGTGTGATTATCTGCAGGGGATGGTAGGAGAAGAATCTGGTTCTTGACTTTATGTACATTGGAGAATGTGTATCTCAAATAAGGTCTAAAACAAACTAAGTCAGGATCACCTGGAGTACATGTTATACATACAGATTTTCACTCTCATCCCTGAAAATTATAATTCCATAGATCAGCGTGGATCCAGACACTTTGCATTTTTAATAAGCACCCTAGATCTTAAGCAACCTAACTTTGGAAAACCATTGCTATAAAATATTGAGTCTTTATTAAATACGTGCATCTGATACTGGAATTTTTCCCTTGGAATGCTGTATTTATGTAAGTGTACATTTGAAAATATCTTCTGTTCACTGATTTTTAAATATATTATATTCAGTCCAAGCTGAGCTTTGTTTCTAACTCAGATTTCACAGTTTTTTTAATAGGCAACATTCACTCCATGTGGACTCTGTATGTACATATGCTTATGTTCATACATAGGGTTATGAAGTCATCTGTGGTCTTCTGCATAGGTGTCTTATTTAAGTCATTCTTGTTGCATAAAATATTATTGCTTGGCTAATTATCAAGAGTGGGGAAAGTGGGGAGGAAGAGGATTTACACTTGATAACGCCTGACAAGCTATATTCACGGCAAACCAGAGTTTCTCGTATAGTCCATTGTTGTGCCTCAACTACATGTTTTTATGTTCATTTTTCCTTTTATTCTTTTCTCTCTTCCCTCCCTACTCTTCATTTTTCCTTTTCTCTAATTTTCCTTAGTTTCTTCTAATGGACTTCTCCATGGACTATGGTTTTTGATTAATGCTTTCATCAATCAGTTACTAAAAGTATTTAGCCACTGACTAATGTTTGGTAAAATGCATTGTCCTGAAAGATTCAGTTCCTTATTAACCTTATCCTTTGGGTCTTGAGGTTGGATCCAAGTGAACAATATGTCATCCTTCTGTCAAAGTAAAAGAAATACATAGCATGCCAAAAAGCTCAAAAAATTTAAAAACTGGTTACAGACTGGCAGTAGGAAATCTCGAGATTAGCCTAAAATGAGCATGTTTTGGCACCATTGATCTTTGACCTTAAGCTTTCCAACCTAGAAGTCAGCTAGGAGAAAAACTACAATTGGAAGATTTCTGTACAGTGTACTATTTCATTTTCATGAGTCATCATTTCACATGAAATGGCCGATGACTTTTCTCTGGGTAGATTTATTGTCAAGCAATTGGGAAGGTTTTGATCTGACTTCAGTAGGTTCTCATCTTATGAAGGAAACTTTACCTCTCTTTAGAGGTCTAGAAACCCATCCTATGAAAACCCCTCTCAAAATAAATTATTTTCGAGCATATACAAAATTACACTGCCTGTAGATCTGCACATTCGTGGTATCTAATTGCAGCAGTGAGGTAGGAACCAATTCAGCCAAGTGCCCTATTTGTAGGTTCAAAAGGGTCATCCTATTGTAAATGCTATGATTTGTACATTTCTTCTATGCACATTACTCTTTCTTGCTCAAAAATATTTTCAATTAAAATATTTCATACTTTATAAAATTCAATATGGGAAACTATCCCTTTATGGATGGCTCTAAGTCATCTGCATTTTTCCTCTCTGCTCTGAAGCTATTATCTGTTCCAATTTCTCTCTTGGTAAACAACTACTACAAAAAACTTGCCTTTTTATTTATTTATTTTTAAGCATCCCATTTCTATTCATTAGAAATCTTGTTGATATGGCTTTTCCTAAAGAAGAATTCCAGAGCTGAAACTCCAATATGGTCCCAAGGTTCTTAAAGTATGGAAGATGGAATGTTTGTGAACAATGCAGACTCTTGTAATACGTGTAAGTTGGAGTGGGAATCGGTCTCCAGGGAAGAGCCCAGAAATCTGGATGTTTCACATGTTCCTTTTTGGTTCTTGTGCTTAATAAACTTTAAGAACAACTATTCTAGAGCGCTAGTTCTGATTTGGAGAGAACATTCAAAATGTAGTCATAGACTTTCAGTTGCTAGCTTCATGGATATATATGTTATTTAATCCCTCTGAGTCCCAATTTATTTAGTTTTAACATTAGCATAATAATTTCCAGGATATGATGTTAATGAAAAGATCACCTGGGGCCATAGGTGTTTTGTTTCTTTTTGCTTTTTAAAAAGCATATGTACCTGGATAAACAACCAGTGTAAGAAAAACAAAACCTACAAGAATACAGTAGCAAAAGAAAAAATATAAGACTATGTGGAATTTTACTCACTTGGACATTAATTTCCTTCCTATCTCTAATCCATACTTGCAAATATTAAATTAATAGTTAATAGAAGTTTAATGGTACTCCATGGTCTCAAAGTAGTGCTTCCATTATAAGGAGAAAAAGGAAAAACAATAAAAACCTAGGACAATCTGCTTGGATTTTCCACCACTTCTATTTTTCCCATCTCTTAAAAACTGAAAACAGTCCAAAATATTTCCCTATGCTATGGCTTCTCTCACCTGGAGTTTACTTTCGGACATATGTCTTTTGACAGTCATCCGTGCATCCTATTCATCCCGACTGTAGTGCAAATAGAGATGAGAATTTGTATTTAAAAACAAAAGCAAAAAAAACTTCAGCAGCCACTTAAATTCTTCTGAAAGGAGAATATTCAAGGCTTCTTCTTTTGTATTTCATAACCTATAAATATTCACTGGAATATTTTGGAGGATAATACTTCCTCTCCCTGATAGCAAAGGTTTTCCGTGCCTTAATACAGCATCAACATGGGAAAGAGAAGACTTTGGAGATTTTTGCTATCTCTTATTGAACATCAACTTTTTCCCTCCCCCTAAGTTTTATTTCTTTGTTTGTTTGTTTGAATCTTGGTCTGTCACCCAGGCTGGATTTTGGTAGCATGATCTTGACTTACTGCAACCTCCACCTCCTGGGTTCAAAAAATTATCCTGCCTCAGCCTCTCAAGTAGCTGAGATTACAGGCGCATGCCACCACGTCTGGCTAAGTTTGGACTTTTTAGTAGAGACAGGGTTTCACCATGTTGTCCAGGCTGGTCTCGAACTCCTGACCTTGTGATCCACCTTCCTTGGCCTCCCAAAGAGCTGAGATTACAAGCATGAGCCACTGCACTCGACCCCCTTCCCCTAAGTCTTATCCTGGTTGATATCTATGATGATTTTTTAAAGCATCTTGAAATTTGCCAATATTAGGTTCACTGATTGCTTTGAATGGTAAAGAATGTCACTTTCGCTTAAAATTTAAAACAAATTATTTAACCTCTCTACATTAAAATCCACCATCTCTAAAATGGAGTTGGACTATTCAAGAGGTAAAAATCTAGTTTTAAGAGAATTGTGACATGTAGTGTTGTCCCACACCACAGAGTTTGTAATAATATCCATGGGTTTGTGGCCATCTTTTATGATCATGACCTCACTTTTCTTTTTATGGCTCTCTCTCTCTCTCTCTGTCTTTCTCTCTCTTTCTCCCTCTCTTCTGCCCTCTCTCCCCCAGCTATTTTTCTGTGACATTTCCAATATTTCCTTTGCAACAAAGGCATTCGTTTTGCTTAAAGCTGCTCCAGTGTCCTAGTGCTTCAACTGGCTGTCTTTGATCCTTGCTGCACTAACCCTGAACACCACAGGCCTGATGGTGTGAGGATTAGCATTAGAGGAGTCACAGAAGGAAAAGCACCTGAAGTTAGTCGTGAGAACTCTGTTTTCAGAAACATTATCTATGGATAGAGAGACTTAGTGAGAGGCTGAGGACAAGAACTGCAGACGTAGTTTCTAAGGGGAGAGGGTGGCACTCTGCCTCCCAGGCAAGCTGCGGTGTGGGATGGTCCAAGATAGGATTTGTTCACTTTCTTGCTTACAAGCTCACCTTTGTAGAGAAAATAGCCTAAGAATTATAATTTGAGGGTTACAGAAGTTTCCTCTCCTTTATATGTTTCCTTAGCTAGTCCTCCTGTGATACCTGTAATTACTACATTTTCTTTTTTTGTGGGGACGGAGTCTCACTCTGTCACCAGGCTGGAGTGCAGTGACACAATCTTAGCTCACTGCAACCTCTGACTCCCTGGTTCAAGCGATTATCCTGGCTCAGCCTCCCAAGTAGCTGGGATTACAGGCGCCAGCCACCACACCCAGCTAATTTTCATATTTTTAGTAGAGATGGTGTTTCACCATATTGGCCAGGATGGTGTCGATCTCCTGACCTCGTGATCGGCTCGACCCAGCCTCCCAAAGTGCTAGTATTACAGGTGAGCCACCGCCCCACTACATTTTCTGGCCATACGTTTAAAAATACAGATATCGGCCGGGCGCGGTGGCTCAAGCCTGTAATCCCAGCACTTTGGGAGGCCGAGACGGGCGGATCACGAGGTCAGGAGATCGAGACCATCCTGGCTAACACGGTGAAACCCTGTCTCTACTAAAAACTACAAAAAAAAAAAAAAAAAAAAAAAAAAAAAAAACTAGCCGGGCGACGTGGCGGCGCCTGTAGTCCCAGCTACTCGGGAGGCTGAGATAGGAGAATGGCGTAAACCCAGGAGGCGGAGCTTGCAGTGAGCTGAGATCCGGCCACGGCACTCCAGCCTGGGTGACAGAGCGAGACTCCGTCTCAAAAAAAAAAAAAAAAAAAAAAAATACAGATATCATGCAGAGCAATAAAGACTTCAAGTATTTGTATTGTTAATTTCAGTTAGGTTAATTTATCACTTTGTTTAATTATTTTTAAAAACCTATAAAGAACAGATAACTTTTCCTATCACAGTATTTGAACAAATTGACCCTAATCTCTTTACTAACATACTTTTACCACTGACTTCCACATCACCATCCTTTGAGTTGTCCTCCCATCGCTTCATCCTCATTTGCTGTTTTTTCCTCTTTTCTGTAACTTATTAAAATTGGAGAAACCCAGGGCTTGGTCCTTGGTCCCCCTCTCTTCTCCATCCTAAATATTGCCACTTTACAAATATATGCTTCACAATACAGAATATATTTTTTAAAATCTTTTGGAAATAAGGTAGAAAAGTTTAGCATTTAGAACATGGTTTCTCTATCTCAGCGCTGTTGACGTTTGGGTCCAAATAATTATTTGTGATAGGGACTGTCCTGTACATTATAGAATGATTAGCAGCATCCCTGGCCACTATCCACTAGATGCTGCTAGCACCCTCCAGTTTTGACAACCAGAAATGTCACCAAACATTGTCAAATGTTCCCTGGGGGGTGGGATGGAGCAAAATCACCATTCCAAACCACTGATTTATAGCAGTGTTATGTAAACCCCAAAACCCTTAAATTATTCAAATTATAAGCTTTGAGTTAATTTGGCCAATTCAATTTTTTTCTTTTTTTTTTTTTTTTTTTTGTTTGTATCTCTTAAAGTTACAAGAATCTGAATAACAAGAGCCAGCAATACAATCTGTCAGCCAAGTTTTGAGTTTTGGACAACATAAGCTGTTTCTGGGGAGGAAACGTGAAAATGTGTTTTGTCTTTAGCCCTACACCCTTACTGGTAAAAATATGGATGTTATTTTGCCTTTGAAGCAGCAATGAACAATACCCTAAATTGAAATTCAAGTTTAGCTCGGCCACTTTTTGCTAATTGCATCCAGCTGAGAAAACTAAGGCTTGGAGAGGTTAATTTGCCCAAGTCTGGGTAAATATACAAATCATTTACTTCTCAGCCCTTTACGTTCGTGCCTGGAAGAATCAGACAAAATTTGGGTGAATCGTCACTCTAAATTGTAAATCTCTTAATCCATGTCTATATTATTATTTGTATTCACAGATAAAAGAACTTCAGGTTGACGTGAGATGTGAAGGTCTTCAGCTAAGATTGCCAGAACCTTTATTTTACAATTCCCTTCTTGCCCACACCTACACTATTTTCTTTACATGAAAAAAAGTAGGCACATACCCTTCCCTCTATCGTCCCTCCTTTCCCTCAAGATTTTCCCTGACAACATCTACCAGCCATGTTATTCTAAACCTAAATGAGCATCAGTAACATTATTTTAATTAGTTAATTTTAAATTAGAAAAGTAAACCATAGACTTGAATAAAATGATACCTAATAAAACTATGTCTCAGTCCTACCTTTGAACTCAGTCTCTCTCCTCAGATGTAGCCACTATTTTGGCCACTATTAACTGATAATTTATGTCCTTACAGAAATTTCCTGTAGGTCGGGCAGAATGGCTCATGCCTATAATCCTAGTACTTTGGGAGGCCAAAGTGGGCGGATCACTTGAGATCAGGAGTATGAGATCCACCAGGCCAACATGGTGAAACCCCATTTCTACTAAAAATACAAACAAAAAAAAACCTATCTGGGCGTGGTAGGCACTCACCTGTAATCCCAGCTACTCAGGAGGCTGAGGCAGAAGAATCTCTTGAACCTGGGAGGCAGAGGTTGCAGTGAGCCTAGATCCCACCACTGCACTCCAGCCTGGTTGAGAGAGCAAGACTCCATCTCAAAAAAAAAAAAAAAAAAAAAATTATTCTGCATATGCAGCCATTTGTGTGTGTATACATGCATGGGTTGTGTAAGTAAGTATAGCCTATGCACAATTTAAATTGTATGGCTTTAATTTTCATTCAAATGTATCTGACAAATCTCTTCATATAAGGACATATGATTTACCACATTGTATCTTACAGATGACGAGTATTTCACCTGTAAGGCTATATCATAGTTTAATCAATTTACTATCAGTGATTAAGGTGGTTTCTAGTTTGGGGCTATTACAGTGCTGTAATGAATAGGTTTAGTGTTGATGTTTTATTCTTATTTTCTTTTTGATGACAGGTGCTCTGAGTCATAATATTATTTAAGAATAAAGTTTGTTGAGAGTTATGTTATTATTGAGTAGTCTGAATAAATAGAAAAAACACATGACAACATCTATTTTAAAAATCTTGAAAAATGCTTTATTATTTCCTGATAGTCAATACTGAATGAAAGAAATTTGCAAAAAAACTCGACAGGGTTAAATCTTTCAGGAATGTGTTTAGTTTAAAAAATAGTTGCCATGACAAATTGAGCTTTGGAATTTCAGCATTCTACAACTTGTAAGCTTTACTTATGAGGCACACCTATCAATGTTAATTCTGATACACTTTTTTTTCTAAATAGTGTTGCTTGACTCTAAAAGATGTTAGAATTAATTCTTTCAAATGCATGAATAGCATGAAAACTGGGCAATGAAAAGCAATAAAAGTGCCAGGGTGGCTAGGGTACTTTTTCTTCTAGAAATTTTATTCCTGAAGATTGTTTTATGCTACTTTTGAGCTTTAAAAAAAAATCTCCATGATACTGTCATTTGAAACACACACTGGTCTCATCACTTATAGCCTACCCTGTCAGACTGTATATATAATCATCCCAGTTACATTGAAGAAGTGTGTAAACATATCTGTTATTACAGCATGATCACTGGAAACAGATGTATTTGGGGATATAGTTCCATATGGTATTCCAGATGTGTAGTCCTTGCTTACCAAATAGTTATTGTAAATTTCAGAGAAAAGGCAGCAAATAAGAACATATTTTCATCATGAATAATAATTCCTTCTTCAGGCTTTGGGAAACAGGATGTGCATCTTTTGGTGCTTGTTTTTATTTTTAATGATTGATAAAATGACATATTTATTTGGACTTAAATTTTCTTTAAAGAGGAACAGTTGTAATTGGCAAAAAACAAAAACAAAAAACCTAAGAATGTATTTCTTAATGTTGCATAATTGTCTTTACAAACTCATCCTATAAAAATACTCATTATAAACATGGCATTCAAAAAATGTCATTCATTAACTTACAAATAAAATTAAAATTACAATTATAAGGCTTCGAGGAGATTCTGCTAGGAGGGTTGCATGCTAATTGCACAGTTTAAGTCTTCTAATTTAATATTAGGCAAAAAAGATGATAATTATCTCAAGAAAAACACATAACAGTTTAAGGGCTGGGGGAAAAAAAGTTTCCGTTCTGCTTAGCAATCACACTGGATTAGAATGTAATACACAGAAAATGTTCTTGCATGAAAATAAGCCTTTCTTTGGGTCAGGGATTTAGAAGGAGGTCTGTTTCCCTATGCGGTCTCGTTAGGGGAGCAAATTCAAAAGCAACGACTTCTTAGACTTTTTGAGCGGTGCCGGGCTGGGCTGTGTACCAACAGCCTAGTCAACTGCAGACGGAACTGCAGCATCCCTTCCTGCCGTAGCGCGTCAGCCATTGGCTCCTCAGTGACACGTGACTGATAGAGCCTTTTCTGTGTCTTTTCTCGCCCATCTGTGTGCAGGGCACTGATAGGCCGGGCTGATGCGCAGGCAATTTATCATCTTGATCTCCCACTGAGTCAGGGAGCTCTCCTGTCACCAGTATTGATTTCAGAGGATGGACTAAATTTCCTAGGATTTCCATTAAGAATTAAGAAAAAAGCTCTAAGCACGCAGGGTAGCCAGACAGACATGGATATGAGATGGCACTGTGAAAACTCGCAGGTAGCTTCTTCTGTCACAGCCGCTGCTGAGCACAGCTTAGATCTGCAGCATGCAGGGTTTAAGATACCAGAAGCCTAAAAACATTAATAATGAAAATAAGAATAAACTCATTTGGATAAACTAATTTTAAGATTTATGTTAAAATATTTCTTCTTGAAGATTGCATGTCAAATTTATGCACGCTGTATATGAAATGTAGAAAGGTTGTTTTAAATTTTAAAATGTCCTTAAACCCTGAGCATGGTTGCTTCTAGTTTTGTCTGCTGCTGCTTTTTGTGAGCTTCAGGAGTTTATCAGCATGCTTGTGGCAAAAAACGACCAAAACTTTGTGTGTGTGTGTGTGTGTGTGTGCATATGTATGTATATATGTATTAACTTAGTTCAAGTGAAAGCATGAATAAAAGCTGCTTTCAATACTTGCCAGACTGCTTTATTATTGTTAATGACTTGGTGAAAATTTTGCTTAAATATGCTTAGATTCTGACCATGCATGCTTTTGTGGCAGAGTGGGATTTTCATGAGCATTTGTAAAGATGGAATGTCTGAATTAAATGCATGTTTGGTAAAACAGAAAATGTATTAGTGATCAATGATTAAACCTGATTAATGTAAATAATTCATGATAAGGTATTAGTAACATTTACTTACATTTATTCTGCTTACTGAAAAAAAGCATGTCTGGGATAATGAAAGTGTTTATATTTCTGAAATATTAATTTTGATTACTTCAACAATAGTAAGATTTTGATTTTCTAAAATGCCTCCCAGATGAAATAATTAAAAACATTTTTTAAGAAATTATATCCTAGAAGAGGATTCTAAACTGCTGTTTGTATGTGAGAGACTATGTTCACGTTCGTGTGTGTGAATTCCTTGGGGAATTGTTTGATACCCTCCTAGCTGGTCCTTATTCTCGAGAAAAGCAAAAATGCCTTGGCATTCAAACATTGCCTAGGCCTGTGGGGAATTAGAGCTAGCAGAAGCAAAAGTATAGACAGATGGGATTGGCATGCTCGGAGTGAGTGGAGACAATAGGTGGGGGTGGAGCAGATGGAGGACAGAAGGGATTGCATATCAGAAAAAGGGTAGGAGGGTGCCCTTAGGGAAGAGTGTGCTTAATAGTGAAGGAAGCCTGGCCTCTCTTTTCAGGGGAACTTCTGATTGCATCTTCATTTAATTAGGAGACAGAATGTCATGTCTGTGGTGACAACTATTTTCATTAAACTAGATAGTCCTTGCTTCATGAAGGAAAGAAATTCCATGAATGGAAGTTGCTTTACCAGATTACAAATGGTGTGTTGTCTATTTGTGGTGTTTGTCACATTTTTCTGTTTGCCAAGTTCAGGAAAAGCAGAAGTGAAATTAACATTAGGCTTTTGTATTCTTTTAGTTAGTAGCATCTAAATATAAATGTGGCAATTCATACTAAACTTATTTATCAGACTTTGGATGATTCAAGCATCTATAGGGCTTACTAAATTTTTCCCTAAAGAAGTTTTCAATTCTGAAAATGTTTAGAGCCATGCTAAGTAATCTACTATTATGTGACTTCTGGCTTTTTACTAGATGGCCATTTACAGAATAACTTTGGAATGTTTTATTTAAGTATGTGCTGATTTTATCATGCAGCATGGAGCCTGACCAATACCCAGTTCAAATTCTAAAATGAAATTAATCTTTCAGCAGCCTCCATCAAGCCTTCTGTCACCCCAGCTCCCAGAGAACTTGACACAGCTTTTACCCAGAAAAGTCATAGGACTGAAGGAGGATGAAAATCAACTTACTTCTGAATCCTCTGATTTTAATGACTCTTACAAAATTCTAGTTGAACCCAGATAAAATTTTCAGTCCTAAGTGCAAATTAATCTGACAAAAATCATGCTTCTAAAATGTAACAATGAAGCACAAATTTAAAATGTTTAAATGCAATCATTTGGGTTACCCACAGCTCACTTGTCAGTTATCTAGTGGATTTTGTATTAATATATGTAGAGAATTTTCATTCTCCAAAGAAAGTTTCCATTCTCAAAAAAGTTCTTTTGACTTAACTTTTGAACCTTGGCTTGACAAGAAATAATGACTTAGACAAGAAGAAAAAAAATTTTCCTTTTGGTACCTTAAGGTAAATTCAGGATAATATACTCACATCATTATACTAGTTTTCCCAAAGTTGAAGAATAAAGCCAACTTATTTCTGCTGTCATTTCCTTCATGTTCTATCCTTAGAAATTAATGGAAAAAATTAATTAAGCAGCAATATGCTTCTTACTTGGCAAATTCCCTGTAACATTTTTAGAAAGAGTCTCCAGACCGATCTTTGGACAGATATTTATGTTATGGAGAGTAGACTGCTGTTCATTGAGCAAAATTACCCAGTAATAAAGGATAAATATTTTCATTGACTTTGCACAATCAAGGTTGCCTAGTAGGCTAAGAGACACATTCTTCTTATGAGCAGAATGGAATGAAACTAGAAGAGCCCTGAACTGTTATTAAATGTCTGGTTACAATAGCATTTGGGCTCAAGTGCCAAGCAAATTTCTCACCAACACAATTAACTAGGGAAATGCTTACATCTTTACAAAATAATTAGTGATGTAACATTGCATATTAAAGATGTTCTGGGTAGTTATGATGAAATGCTACTGTCTGTGTCACTTCCATATGCTTCTTTAATTTATGAAATGTGTTTATACCACAGCATCTGGGTACATTTATAAAGTACGAGGACAATCAATTAACTATATGATGGATGCAGTAACCAGAATGCTAATTGATAGGAAAAGCCCTCTTAGCTGACACTTTTTAGTTTTCAAATGGGAAAAAAGCATGTAGCCAAATATTTTAGGCCTTTGTCTATACTAAGTTTAAATATTTCAAGAACTCAGCTTATACTCTGCCCATTTAGAAAATGACATTTAAATGAGATTTCACCCTATCAAAATTAGTGCTCTTAATTCTAGTATTAATGAGCACTACCAAAATCCACAACTGAACAGTGTTAATGAATGTTTAATCATACTTAGATCAAGTGGTGCCTTTATTATTTAGTCTTCTCTTTTACCTCCCATTTTCCTAGTTCCCAGTGTTTTATTCCTCCGCTACTTTTCCTGTGGTTTATGGACTCAAACACCAATAGTTAGAAAAAAAAAAAAAAAATGGCATCCATTTGCTTCAGAACTTGAGATTATTAAACATAAACAATAATCTTTGTGCAAATTCAAGATAGTATAATGACACCAAGTTTAGATTTATACTTTCTTTAGCATTTAAATTTTAAAAATTTACACTACAGTTACCAGTATTGACCCCAAAAGACTGATTTTACCTTCTGCTATCTTATTTACATGTACTTGACAGCTGATATTTGAATCTCCTGAAGGCTGCCTTCCCTCATCACTCTAGCATAGAGAATGGAGCTAAGGACAATATTGTGGAGTAGGTAGGCAATTTCCAGTATACAGAATAATTGGAGAGAGGCACAGACAATTATACATTCATGGATATCTCTAGGGTCTTTTGGCACATTAAAGACAATATGAGTTCAAACTGAGTAGCAACTATTAAAAAGCAGAAATATATGAGAGATAGTTTATATTTTTGCATCATAAACTATGTGTATTATCACTGCCCATTTCCATTTGCTTCTCAAATTTTCACCTTTATTTTAATTCATTTGATTAACCATAAGTAACTACCTCAGAATTATTTCCCAAAAACCAAAGATACATGAGGTTGTGGTATATGTTTTTTGATCTGTGGGTTAAGCCACAATTCATTTTCATGGGAATAAAAAATATTCAAATATTTGTTTTACTATTTTCCCATAACTATAATGTACAGCCTTTTGTTTAAAGTCTCCATTACTTTAAGTATTCATTACTTTGAAAGACAAAAACTATATATTATGGTGGGAATGACATGAATATTATTTTGAGGAGCCAAAATAAGTCAGTTCTCAAAAGAAATCAGTTTTGCAGTCTCTATGCTCTCATGTTTGTTTCCCCTGCTTTTTTATTAAAATGTAATGAGTCTTGTAGGACTCCACCATCTTGCCTCTAAGACTATTTCAGATTTTTTATGAAAAACATGATTACATAAGTTCACAGTGTAAATTTAATAGTAAAGTCATGGGTACAGTGAAGGCTTAACAGTATAGGGAAATGCCATTACCTGGCTGACTTAACATCGTTCAAGTTGAAAACTCTACAGGAATATATCAGTCTATGGCCATACCACACTGAATGCACCCAATCCCATCTGCTCTCAGAAGCTAAGCAGGGTTGGCCCTGGTTAGTACTCAGATGGGAGAGTGTATCGAAGACAAAAGTCTTTCCTAATCAGTCATCCAGTGAAATGAATTTACCTATAATGAAAAAAATACTTTCTATGCAAATATATAGATTATATAAAATGAAATGTATGTATAATAAGGTATAATTACATATATGAAACTAAGGCTGCCATTATGACTTCAAAACCTATTTTATTGTCAAATCAAACCTTTTACATATAATTTTGATTTTTTTAAAGTACTTTATTTTGAAGTTGCATATGTATAGCCTCAGGAGTCAATTCTCAATTTTCCATGTATGAACTGTCTACATATTGGATTAGTTTGCATGATTAGATGTGCTTTTTGGACCAGTTACCCTCCATTGGCTTCAAAATCATTGTTTTAATTATATACCATGCATCTCTCCATTAGCACAGCTAGATTTGAGTGGATCATCTACTCTTTAGATTTGTAGCGGGACTACAACATTTGTATAAAATGTGTGTCTATATAAAACATTGCTAAATATGTAGATATTAAATAATAGGCTTAAAAGTACATATAGCAAGCCAAAAATTTGATAGGGAATAGCTACTCTTAGATTTGGCAAGAGGTTTCTTAGCCTTTAGGAATTTTACTATCTCTTTCCAGAATGTTGAAAATTAAAATATGTAAGCAATTATTAAGCACCCCCTCAGTGCTTTTGTACATTGTTAGTTAAGATCTGTTAAAATATCTACTGGATGATTGCATCTATGCCAGAACACTCCTAGATGTCGTGGGTTACGCAAAGAAAAATGAGACACTTGCTGCCTTAAAAGTTCAGTTGAAGAGTCAGGACAAATACACATAAAACTAGAGGAGCACTGAAGGCCTAACTATTTTACCCTGTAGCATTACTTAATATATTTGCTCATTGTCTTGTCAATATATTTGCTCATTGTATTCTGTGTATTTCAAGGTAGCTTGGAGAAAGGAGAGTTCAAGGAGATACATTAATGTTATTTTGCTATATGTTTCCTGTGTTTGAGCAGCATTAGTTATCCAGTTACAAAATAAAAGGTAACACAAAATCAGGTCAAATCAGGTAGGCTACACATCCCTTAATATCAATACCCGCCTCTAAAATGGCATTACGGACACTGAGGGTACTAGAATATTAAGAGAGGACCCAAGTAGCTTGTCTCAAAATCAGTCAAGGGGGTTGTTTCCTGTTGTTCTGCATGTTCTCAGGACAACATACTGACTTCTTAAAAGCCAGTTTTCATGCTTTATGAAATATAAAAGTAATGCAAAATGGATGCA
The DNA here is from genome assembly GCF_007565055.1 of Rhinopithecus roxellana. Classification (NCBI taxonomy): domain Eukaryota; kingdom Metazoa; phylum Chordata; class Mammalia; order Primates; family Cercopithecidae; genus Rhinopithecus; species Rhinopithecus roxellana. The sequence goes on from NC_044565.1 coordinate 97,767,462, forward strand.
ACTTTTGGTTGAAAAGTCATCTGCATAGTTAGTTTGTATTCATTCTCTTTATTCATTAAAATTAGCCATTGTTGCTAAGTGTCTTTCTTTAGAAAAAGTAAATTGGACCCTTTGGGAAAACTGCATAACTGTCTCAGACCCTTAGGGTATAATTGAGCGTTTTACAAATTGCTCTAGCAATAATTCTTTGCCTGATTCTACTTCCTTCGGTAGCTCTTAATTTTCTTTTCTTTTTGGTGGGATGGAGTCGGTGGGTGAGTGTGAGTAGGTCTGGGCAGTAAATGAGGATCTGGCCTTAGGTGAAATAATTTTGAATAAGTAATAATAATGATGTAAACTATCTACTCTTGATACTGGAATGGTCATCAATACTATTATTTTCTCAGTAAGTAGCTTAAAATATGGTGAATAATTATGGGATATTTTGTGAACCATTCATTAAAACTGACTGAAATGATACCTAGATATAAAACATTAAACTGAATAGCTCTTGATTACTTTACAAAACTTCAAGCTAGAGAAAAGGAAGCTAAGGTCACTTCTTAAAGACATCCACTGCAACAAGTGTTTTCTAGATTCCTGACTTTCTAGTTTTCCACATAGTAAGATTTCAATTGCAAGAGAAGGTGTCATTTTAAACAGAAGGCTTCTCCTGCAATAACAAAATAAATACTGACTCCAGCCTATTTCACTCTACCTAGCAATTCCCTAAATGATGCATCTACTCTTTTCAGTACTTTAGGAAGAGATATGAAGGTTTAAATTGATTAAGTAGAAAAGTATATGCTTGTTTTAGTTGAAACTCTAAAATGGGAGGACATTTTCAAATGTCATTCAAACAAGGATAATAGATGTTTTATGTCTATAAACATAACAAAAGTGGGGGAGGAATTTGTACGTTGCTTGTTTTGGTTGTGGTTGTATTTCTTTTTCTTTGTTGAATGTATCTGTATCGTTTTTTAAAAAAAGAGTGTATTTATGAATACCACAGTTTTGTCATCTTATATGTAATATATGGCAATTAATCAGACCAGCACACTTTTTTATTTTAAAATAAATATTTTAATTCAGAATAATTTGAGATCTAGAAATGTCATAAACGTATTTTAGATAATTCTCTTTTTGTTCATTTTTCCCTAATGTGAATATGTCCTATAACCCATTGTACGTTTGTCAATACTAAGAAATTAACATCTGGTTAATTTTAATCACTTTTTAAAGGTGAATTACTTTTGAAAAGTGATTTACTTTTACAATTCTTGTCTCATAGATGCCACTGAGTGTCATAAGACTACTTTGGGAAATTTATCACTGGGTTCGATAAATTGCCTAAGAGAATCCACCAGTTGCCTAAGAGAATCCTCTTCACTGGATTCCTCAGATTTCCACTTGGAAACATTCAATCACATATTTTAGGAGTAAAAACAATTAACAGGAAAGCAATTCTTTGTTTGTACCTGTTTTTTCTTTCTAACCTTTTAAATGTTGGATTTTTCTGAAGTTGGTCTCAGAATCTCCTTTTCTCTTTTGGTTTCGTTGGGAAATCTATAAGATCTCCAGCCCAGAATTCTCTTCTCAACTTCAAATCTACCCTTGCAACTGCTATCAGTTCACTTCAATTTCAACATGTCCCAATCTGAACAGATTACTTTTTGGAGCTTATCTAATTTTAGAGCATTTTCTTTTAATTGATCTATGTGAAGACATTGTACTGGAGAAAGTTCTACATCTACTGGTGAAGACTTAATGGCTTAATCTTCTGACACTTGATTTTCTTGTTTGTAAGGTGAGGAGTTCGCAGCTCTAACATTTCATGATTTTAGAGTGTGAATAAATGTGTTTCCTTTGGAAAAAAAAAGAAATGTTTTAAAGAACATTGGTCTTATAAACAGGCTATTTTTAATTTTGTTGAATTATCTCACCTGGATTTTGAGATGAATCTGCATCTGAGATTTTCTTATGAGATTTTCATCTTGAAAATTTTTATTTTGAAGGTAGTGGCAGAAAAATTGTCACATCTAGCATTAATTATAGGGCAAACTGATTTTCCATTTCCATAATGAAGAATACAGATGCTCATTTCAAATCCTAGAAACACAATAGGAAGAAATAGCATCTCTTCATCTTGAAAATGAGGAAAATTTTCTCGGTGTTGTATCTCAAAAGTAATCACACTTCAGTGAAAACGAAGGTATGGGGGCCTATATTGATCATTCCACTTGTGCTCCCAAACTTCCAGCTTTGCTGATTTGGAATGATTTCAAACTATTTTTTATACAATGGATGCCAAAAGAGCAAACTTATTCACTGTAAGTGAAAATATTTATTACCATATGTCAAGAAACTTTGATTCTCTCTGGTATTCACAAGAATAATACCGCTGTGGTGTAAAATCACACCAGCTGAATCTGCTAAATAACTGCCCATGTGAATGCTGTACCTACTGTGTGTATTTTTAGTCTTTATATCAATAAATATTTGATAGAGTGCTGCATGCTCTGTACTAAAAATCCTTCTTCCCCAAATCAGTTTCAGATTCTCCTTTAAGAAATAAAGTACAGTGTGGTTCCTAATGAAGTGGGAAGGAAAGTGGTGACATAAGCAATTGACAGCACAGCCTGAGAAGCATTCTTACCACTGATAAAGATTTGTGGAAAAATAAATTTCAAAACTGCCAAATGAGATCCTCTGAGAACAAGGTGTTGTAAGCATTTTTCTATAAATGTGAAAGAGAAAGTCTATATTAGGAACAAAAGGTTAGTTGTGTAGGACAAATTATTTTTATGGCTGTTCACAATTTGTATATAAAAACTTAGGCCAGGCATGGTCGCGCACACCTGTAATCCCAGCACTTTGGGAGGCCAAGGCGAGTGGATCGCCTGAGGTCAGGAGTTCGAGACCAGCCTGGCCAACATGGTGAAACCCCATCTCTACTAAAACTACAAAAAATTAGCTGTGTGTGGTGGTGGGCACCTGTAAACCCAGCTACTTGGGAGGCTAAGGCAGGAGAATTGTTTGAACCTGGGAGGCGGAGGTTGCAGTGGGCCGAGATGGCACCATTGCACTCCAGCCTGGAAGACAGAGGCACACTCTGTCTCAAAAAAAAAAAAAAAAAAAAAAAAAAAAAAAAAAAAAAGGAAAAAAGAAAAAAAGAAAAAACATTATATAGATTGCTTGCATCTGTAATAATTAGAAACCTTAGGCAGAAAAAAGTTGTTCCTAGACACAAGGAAACATAATTAGAACTTTGAAACCGAACATAGTGACTCACGCCTTTAATCCCAGCACTTTGGGAGGCCAAGGCAGGTTTGAGCTCAGGAGTTTGAGGCCAGCCTGGGAAACATGGTGAAACCCCGTCTCTACCAAAAATACAAAAAAAATAGCCAGGCGTGGTGGTGTGCACCTGTCAGGGGGCTGAAGTGGGAGAATCACTTGAGCCCAGGAGACGGAGGTTGCAGTGATCTGATATTGCACCACTGCTCTCCAGACTGGGTGACAGAGTGAGACCCTCATCTCAAAAAATAAAGTAAAATAAAGAACTTGGACATTTATCATTTCAAGACTTTTAAAATTTATTTTATTTTATTTATTTATTTTTTGAGATGGACTTTCACTTTTGTTGCCCAGGCTGGAGTGCAATGGCACAATCTTGGCTCACTGCAACCTCCACCTCCCAGGTTCAAGTGATTCTCCTGCCTCATCTCCCTAGTAGCTGGGATTACAGGCACCCACCACCATGTCCAGCTAATTTTTTTTATTTTTAGTAGAGACATGATTTCACCATGTTGGCCAGGCTGGTCTCAAACTCCTGGCCTCAGGCAGTCCACCCGCCTCAGCCTCCCAAAGTGCTGGGATTGCAGATGTGAGCCACCATGCCTGGCTTTTTTGCTGGAGTACAATGGCATGATCTCAGCTCACTGCAACCTCCACCTCCCTAGTTCAAGCAATTCTCCCACCTCAGCCTCCTGAGTAGCTGGCATTACAGGTGCACGCCACCACACCTGGCTAATTTTTTGTAGTTTTAGTAGAGATGGGGTTTCACCATATTGGCCAGGCTGGTCTCGAACTCCTGACCTCAGGTAATCCATCTGCCTCATCCTCCCAAAGTGCTGGGATTACAGGTGTGAGCCACCGAAGACTTCTTAATATATGGAAGATGCATGCAGTGATTACATTTTAAATTTTAATTTTCTGTCAAAATCTAAACAGAAACTATTTACCTCCCACCAGGATTCAATGGATGTTCTGGGAAACCAGCAGTTTGGAGCATAAATTGATATGTACAGTAGAAGTGTAGCTTTTAGTGTAATCTTATAATGATAGATTTGGCTTCCAGAAAATAGTTAGCTTAAACACTTCATCTTTAAAGCATTTCCTGAACTTCAGACTTCAAAGCTTTAGAAGTATTGCGCTTCTGTGGGACTAGGGAGAGAGGAGGGTGAGGTGTTGTGAGGTGTGGCCTCATAACTTCTCAGCCAGCTCTTTTCATTATGGACACATAAACTAGAGGCCTGGGTATGTTACAGCAGCTCTGGAACATGTGACCGATTCAGCATCTGTTAAATATTTTATTCTTTTCTAATAATTCCTCCCACTATTTAAAATTTACTGATAGTATTAGCTCTGGCAAAAATATTAATGGGTTCTGAAAGGGATTCGTCATTTAATTCACCATGCTTAGACATTTTAATGAAGGTAATTGAGAACCTGCCTGAGTTTGTTTTACCCTGTTTTGTTTGGTGAAAGATGTTCAAGGATGGGGGTGGGAGGGATCTTCTAACCGCACATTTCTGTTCTGTATCTGAAGGTTTGGTGTTTATGAGGAGTAAAGTCTTTTGCTTCTTTTCTCTTAAGCCACTTTCTAGAATACTGTAATCAAGACTTATTTCACATCTCATTGCATGAGAGATTCATTCTACTTTCCTAAATATGAAATAGCTGTATCATAGATGTCACTTGTAAAATGGACAGAGACACTCTGCCACCACCCAAACATAGGTGGAGGAACTCTTTTCTTAGCTTTTCTCCTTCCTTCTGCTCATTCTCCTTCTTATTTCCCATTTGCTTTGCCTCTTTTCTTCTATTTTGCCTACACCAGAGCTCTGCTAGTGGCATCTATTGTCTTTTTTCTGCCCCATTCCTGTCACTTGAAGGACAAATTTTGAAGCCAATACATAGCAATAAAACTTCTAAGTCACTAGCCATTATTTTTAGACCACATGGAAGTCAGGAAAATTCACGGAATTCTGTGACATTAAAAGAAAGCATATTGAGCACAAATGAATTCTCAGATAAATAAGGATTCTGCAGGATTTGAGGACTGAAAAATAAGATTACACATTGTAGGGGTAGCTAATTGGGCAGAAATGGCAGCATCCTCAGGATATAAATAATGGAAAATTAATTTTTAGTGAATCCCTGATATTTCCTCTTTTGTCAGTTTCATTTTATTTGTATTTTGTTTTCATTTTCTTTTTTTATTATATGTTCTTATTTATTTATTTAGAGATGGGCTCTCACTTTGTTGCCCAGGCTGAGTGCAGTTGCATGATCATAGCTCACTGCTGTCTCCATATCCTGGGCTCAAGGGCTCCTCCTGCCTGAGCCTCCTGAGTACACTGGGACTACAGGCACAAGCCACCAAGCTTCGTTATTATTATTTTTTTTTCCTTTTTAGTAGATGTGATGTCTTGCTATGTTGCCCAGGCTGATCTGGAACTCCTGAGCTCAAGTGATCCTCCTGCCTCCGCCTCCCAAAATGCCAGTACTACAGGGATGATCCAACATGCCTGACCATTTTCTCTTTTAAATCAAGTGCATAATTTTTTGGTGGTAAAATTTTTAGTTATTTCATGTCTTAATTTCAGGATTTAATATTCAGAGATAAGTGACAAAAAAAGTAGACAAAAATGGTGTCACTAGTGATAACATGTGACAGTATCTTTACCTTGAGTAATGGTGAAATAGTCAATATTGTAACTACATTAAAAGCAATAGTTATTTCAGGTAACAACTATAGTTTTTAGCAGAAAAGTAAATTGTATGTAACCAATTAATTTTGCTCCATTGATAAAACGTCAGGCTGTATGTATGACTGTATGTATGACAGGCTGACAACTATATGTTGTCATTTTATCTCTGTCAATAAGCCGTTTCATGAAAGAGAAGATTACTTATGTATGTATGTATTATGTATTTATTTATTTATTTCTAAAACATCCTACTTTGAAATAATTATAGATTCATAGAATGTTGCACAGGAAGATACAGGGAGATCCCTCTACTCCTCAACCAATCTTGTTGCCATGTTAACATCTTTCTTACCCGTAGTCCAATATCAAAACCAGAATGTTGATATGGGTACAAATCATAGAGCTTATTCAGATTTTGTCAGTGATGCATGCACTCATTTGCGTGTTAATGTTTGTATATATGCATGTGTAGCTCTATGCAGGTTTTTGTTTGTTTTGTTTTGTTTTGTTTTTTTTGAGATGGAATCTCGCTCTGTCACTCAAGCTGGAGTGCAGTGGCATGATCTCAGCTCACTGCAACCTCTGCCTCCCAGGTTCAAGCAATTCTCCTGCCTCAGCCTCCTGAGTAGCTGGGACTACAGGCACCTGCCACCACGCCTGGCTAATTTTTGTATTTTTAGTAAAAACAGGATTTCACCGTATTAGCCAGGATGGTCTTGATCTCCTGACCTCGTGAGCCACCATGCCCGGCTTCTATGCAGTTTTATCACATGTGTAGCTTCTTATAACCACCACCTCAATCAGGATATTAACCTCTACCATTACCACAGGACTCCCTTGTGTTACTCTCCATCATTGCATGGGACATGTGAAAAGTCATCTACTCTAACCTACTTATATTAGGATGAGTGATTTATCCCAGGTCAGTGGGTTAGAATGCTGATAGAACTCTTATCAAATCTTAGATTATTATTTCTTGTCCTACACTAGTTTCAGGCATTATACATTACATTGTCAATTTATAAAGTAGGCAGTTATTCAGCAAGTTTAAAGATAAAAGACTTGAAGCAACAAAACTTTTACAGAGTCATTACAATTCTCAATTTAAAAAAAATCCAGATCTCTATTATGGGATGCAAATGGGTTAAGAGAACATTTAACAGTCAATGGAAGCATTAGATTAGTATTCAGACAAAGTGTCTGTATCACAGAGATAATCCATGTTGCTTCAGCGGAACTCAGGATGGTTCCTGAAGGGTGAGGAGGCAGTTGGTTGATATCTGTGAAGAAACTCAGATATTTAGCTACAAATTATATAATCAATACTCTCCACCCAAGGAATTTCAGACCTATTCCCCCCTCTTTGTATACCACAAACATACAAATATTTTTCTTTTTTCTTTTTTTTAGTATTAGGGTCTCACTGTGTTGCCCAGGCTGGACTCAAGTGACCCTCCTGCCTCAGCCTCCTCAAGGTGACTGGGACTAGAGGTGTGTACCACCACACCCAGCCACATCAGATATTTCAAGAATTATTTTTCCCTTACAGTTTCCCTTTATATGTTAGTTATCATTGATAAAATGATTAGGATGAGGTTGTGGGGAGAGAATTGGGAACTGGGGTGTCACACCACATAAGTTGATCCACTAACCTGTTTCATATCCACTTTGGAAATACTTTTGGTGCTACTCACCTTTGGAAGTAAGTCTGGCTATTAAAGTGTAGAAGAGCATTTATTTGGAAAGAGTGTTGGACTTTTCTACTGTATCAGCATCACAGAAATGAGATGTAAAGACCCATAGGCTAATTTGTCCTATTTCCACAGAAATTTCACTGACTATTTTTCAAAAGGCCTAATCTATTTTTGTTTAAAATAAATGAGAATTCAATGCAGATTCTTGTTAGGACTTGAAACTGCTGATTGTTATGTTTTCTGGGTTGTTTTTCTTTTTAGATCTAGTTGACAGTTTGCATAACTAATTACTGTGTTCTCATTTGTTTAATTCCAGCATTGCTGTAAGCTTCTTAGAATGGAGGGTCGGGGAGGGAAGCTCTACTGCAGTCTTCAAGTACATCAACAAGATGTTACAGCAAGGAGTACGGGAGATTGAGAGATCGATTGTGTGTGTGTGTGTGTGTGTGTGTGTGTGTGTGTGTGTGTGTGTGTGTGTGTGTGTGTGTATGTGCTTTGGAAGATGGTTCAATGTTAAAGCAACAAAGTGAATTTTAAATAACTGCCAGGGTTTGGTAGCTAATAATGCCTTTGTGAAGGGTTTTGCCGGTAACAAAATGCAGGAGATACTGGGGTCCCCTGTGGCCTTGTTTTTATGTAGGGCATTCTGTATCATGATGAATCATTTGCAGCAAGCTTTTGCTAGGAAACCTGAAGAACATACACCCCTAGAAATCCTGCTTTTTCTTGCTGGATTTTAATTAATCATTTATTTAATTTAAAAAATGATATTATTTGTTTCGTACTCATTTTACATGGGAAAAAAAGCCTCATAATTAAAAGAGAATTTGTTAATAATTATCTCCTGTACCCAATAGGTAGCTTTAAAACTTTCCCAAGCATAGTATGCTGTGGATTCCATTTATGGGGAAAAGAATGCTTTTATCAAGAATCATTGCCTCTTTTGTCAATGAAGCATGAGTTCATGGTGCAGGTTTTGGAATTTAGAAGCATTAACTGAACTATTTAAGAACCATTGGGGTAGTGATATGTGATAAAATGATGTTTTTTGCATGTCTTTTTGTTGGCAGTGCTGGTGCTGGTGCTTTTTCTGGGGAGGGTGGTGTTGATTTAATGACTGGACTTGTATGCTTTCACTTTCTTTCCTACACTATAAGATGGGACACTTTTAAGGAGATCTTCCACAATTCATTAGACTGAAATTTTGCTTTAATGCAAATCTTTGAATAATTGTCGTGCTTCTTGGAGGATCTGTCAAATTTGGATGAGGAAATTAATGTGATATTCAGTAGAACATTTTTATAGCTATTCCATATTGGGAGTACAACTGTGTTTGCAACAATGGTGAAAATGATTATTGTTGGATTTATGTGTACTGCTTCTCTTAGAGCAGCCAAACTGGTGAGATAGGCCACCTAAGAGCAGATATGAATGACTGGATCTCTACATTTGCATAAATAAATAAATAGAATTTTGTGGTTTCTAGTTGCTATAAGCAACACAGACAGTTATTTCCAAACCTTTCAAGACACAATGAGTGGCAAACATTGTGTGCCTCGTGATTTGAACCTCCACATATGAACTCAGTTGAATGCTTGAGAGCTAAGATGAAACTCATACACATTCTTGCAAACCATTGCCATGGCAACATACTTAAAATTTCCAAGGTCTATCTCCCTTGAGTTTGCACCTGCAGTTAGCTTATTATGAAACAAAAAAAAAGAAGGCTTTCCAATTCAAAAATGCTTTGGAATGGTTGGAACTGTGTTTTGAAATAAAGTGGAGATTAAAAGTCAAAAAGCAAAATAGAACATTCAGGAAAAAAATACATTTGCATTCTTCATGTACTGTTTGGCTCTTTCCCCTTCCTCTTCACAATATGCTAGACAAGGACAAAAGTGGATTGTCTACCTCTTGTGAATGCTAGGATACTGGGATTTTACCCACTTTATTAAGAAACATGTTATTTTCAGCATCCTGGAGGTAACATATGCATGTCTTATAAAATAATAATGAAGGTGATAATAGCCAGTATTTATTTTGAATTTATCCCGTACCAGGAACAGTATTAAGTATATCATCTGTCATGATTTTCTTAATTCCTGTAACTACTGCAGAGATTGGCAGTGCATCCCTCCCATTTACAAATGAGAGGTTAAATAAGTCACCCAAGTTCTACCAGCTCGAAATAGTAGAGTCCAGATTTAAACTTGGGTATGTCTGACTCCACTGCCTATGCAGCAGATCACTGGGAAGCAGTGTTATAAGATCCCATAACCTGTACCAGGACTTCTCAATTTGTCAAGCAAACAACTGGTCCTAGGAAACCAAAAAGATGCTACCATGGAGAGCATCTCTCCGTCTCTTCAGGGTACACCAAGTGAATCACCCACTCTGGATAGATATAGCTGGATGCCTGTATGGCTGCATCAGGTTCTACCAAAAAATAGAAACCAGTGTACCTTCAAGTCTTTCAGGTAGCAAAGTAGTCAATGACAGTAAGACAGCCACCTTCCTTATTATATTACTTCATCTTCGTTTCCCTCCCAGCCAACTCAATGGAACACAAAAGGAGGCTTGGCTTCTGTTTGAATAGATCTTGGAAAATAGAAATTTAGGAATGTGGAACCTTCTTTCAATAAGGATTCTTGGATTCAATAAAATAAGAAAAGCCCATTTGAAAATTATCGTAGTGAAAATATTACTGGGAGAGTCGCTTACAAATAAATGTACTACCTTCATGAAGAACTTTGCATTTGGAAGAAACTAACAGATCCTGTGTATTTGAAGCCATCATCCTTGACTGAGTGCTCTCATGCACCTGGGCTTTCTCATTTGAGAACCTCTCTGACATCCTTTGCCTTATAGCCAATTTCTCATTTCTCAAGATAGAGAACCTTGATTATCTGGATTTCCAGCTCAAAGCTGATCTGAAGGGGCAAACTGAAAGAAAGAAAGAGGTCTATAAAGGCTGACAAAAGACAAAAACTAGATTGAGCTTTCATAGACTAAAAAGTAAACAAGCACCTTGGGCACCTATGGGGAATAGTCAGCGATACTCTTTGAGATCACTACTGTGTTTCCAGCCTCGTGCTCATAAAAATGACTCCAAATCATCAAGAAAAGTTTGTCTTCTGAACTATCTGTTTAAAGAGCTACACCTATATAAGTTCTCATGATGATAAAAGGTATGTTTATGTTGAATAGCCTTCTTTCTTGTCCTTAATTAGTAGGCATCTATGCAATGATAATGAAGGGAAGAGGGCAGGTGGGGATTGCAGAAGTGTGCGGGAAGGAAGAGGACAAACCCAGATGGCAGAGGCATGATAACAACTGCAATGAAACATGTCAGCATTGAGTGAGACAGACTGTAAATGCAAGGCTGGCGAGAGAAAAGCTATCCAAGAGAGGGATATGTTTAATCATTTAGAAATCTAAATGTTATTTAAGTGATGTTTATTTATAACAACTTTTTAAATGACCAAAAAAAGTCTGAATAGTGGACCCAAAAAAAGAGGTCATTAGGCAATATCATAACCAAATAAAACACTGAAATACCTGCAGGAAGAGTTCAGCAGCAGATCCCATCTCATGAAATACATGCACAAAGGCAAGTTCTCTAATGAAGCTCCTAGTTCTCAAGACAATTAGCAAAATTCTTGTACTGTTTCCGCACTTGTGTTCTTCAGTTGGATTTTACTGGGCTTTGTACCAGCCACTGAGTGCTCTCTAGTCTGGCAGCTGTGAGTGATGGCACCATTCCCTAGTATTTTTCAAAGGCCTTCCTTAAAATTTCAGTAAGACATAGGGCAGAATTTAAAAAGTCAAGTCACATATGAGAAACTTGGGAAAAGTAGTAAATTATTCCCGCTGTTATTTTTGTCTGTCCCATACCCAAACATGAAACTAGGAGCAGTAGAAGGAGTAAGATGCCAACTGGGTGGAGAGCCGGGAGACTGGGATAGACTCCTAAGTCCCTCCTGAACAGTGCAGTGCAGTAATTTGACACTGTACATCTGACCCATGCCTGACCATGCCAGTTTAGGGTTTCCTTCTCTTTACCTAAAAGGGAACTGGAGTACATAATTCAAAGAGCCTCCAATATGATTTGACAAATGTTTGATTACATCATGTAGCTAGAGAGAAGAGACGATCCTTGTATCTTCAATACACTGAAAATGTTGTGATTTTCTGAGGCGCTTTTACAAGCACTGTCCTGTCAAATATATAATCTTCTCTGTTTATAGAATATTTAAACAGGGATGTGTGAGTTTAGGTGAGAAACGTGTACTTTCTTTGTGAAGGGAGTGTTTGTCTCTAAAGATTAGGGAGTCCAGTGCTAGGAATAACGTTTAATTTCCATATTGCAGTGAGAATAATGGGAAAATATCTACAAGAGCCATTCATTTTGAAAGCTGGTTGCATCTATGTAATAAATACTCATGATAATATCTTCCATATACCAGCTACTGTGCTATACAGTATGCCTATCTAGGTCTAGATAATGTAATACATATAATACTCATGCAAAATAGGTGTAAATAACTTCACTTTTACATAGAAAGAAATACAGAGAAGTTGGGGAACTCGCCCAGGGTTTCACAGCTAGTAAGTGGCAGAGGTGGGATTTAAGTCCAGTCCGTTCAGCTACAGCATTCATGCTTCTTCCATGCTCAATAGTGGAAAAATCAACTGGCTGCTCATAGAGAGCCTGCATTTGTTACACATTGAATTTCCATTTAAAATTCAAAGCAGGGATGCCTGGTTACTTAGCATCTATCTCAATTTCATCAGTTCCAACTCAACTCTCTTAGGAACTACCTTTGAGAACTATTAAAAGCCACCAATTTTCCCCACCCATTCATGATTATCTGGCAAATTATCCTGATAGAATGCAGGCAGCTTAGTAACTTAAATTGGAGAACTAGAACTCAAGTGTCAGGGCTCATGATATCTCAAATTAAATCAACAGTTATATACAGGGCACATTCCTTGTACCAAAAAGTATTTTGGCAGAGTAAAAAAGACTATCTCCTTTATCACAAATTTCTACTCACGGAAACATTTCCAGATTTCTTTGACTTATGGAATCATATAATAATAACTGGAAGAGAGCATGTAATTCTCTTTCCTAAATTTACACATGGACCTAAGGTGCTACAGTGTGTTGGTTAGAGTCAAACAGCATTTGCTCCTTGGACTTTTCTTGCTATGTGAGATCTTATTTCCTGAGGTAGCTCCTCTGGGAGTTGGGACACCACAAATGAAATAGGAAGAGATGAAAAAAATGAAATCAAAGGGAAAAGGAGAAAAGTAAACACTGGCACCATTTACTAGTTGTAAAAATGAAGGAACACCAATTGCCTTACAATGAATGGTGGTAGCAGTCACATTTTCTGAAAAAGTTAACATGACAATGCTTCTTCTTGCTTTTCAAATTGATACCTTTTCTAATCATCTGATAGCTCGGTATCAGAGAACACAGAGCATCTTTGGTTCTGTCAATCTCTTGCATTTGGAAATGTTTTTGTAAAAGTCTAATGTACTTTTGTTTTGTCTAGTAAGATGAGGTGATTTATAGTGTTGGACTTATTTTTCCTATCAAATCACTTCTATTTTTCTGATTATACTAGCTGGAATCATTTCTGACTCATTGGCCAGATATTTGTCTCTTATATGCTAGGTACTGTGGCAGGCCCTGGGGATGCAACCTTGAATATACAGTGTGAACACTTAATACATGTGTAAAAGATTAATTCATAAAATGATAGATTCCCTCTCCAAACCCAAAAGAAATTGGATTGCGTGCTCCGCCACAATATTCTAAGTGTTCTGAGTCAGAATACTGTATTTTTATTCCTTCCCTGTGTAACTCTTATCAAATGAAAATATTCAACAAATGAGTACAAATGGATGAATGAATGAATGAATGGAAAAATCAGTAGATATACATTTGGTTAGTGCATTCTGTCTTGCACTATTTCTTGGTGTGAATCTTATGGCTGGCCTCTTTCAGGAAAAAGATAAAGCTTTCATCCTATAGTTAGATTTTGAAGGAAAACATTACAAAGGAATTTTTTTTTTTTTTTTTTTTTTTGCCACTAAGTAAAAACATTTATAATGTAAGACTATTGCAATAGAGTTTGTAAGAGATAGAGATAGTTGAGGAATATTATATAGGTAAAAAAAAAAAAAATGATAGTTAACTATGTTTTTCTCAGTCCCTTCCACAGAGTAGGCTTTATCTTACTGCTTTCTCGAAGGACAGGAATGCTTCATAAAAGCAGGAAGACCAACTTATTGCAAGACATTTTTAGCTTTGCCTTCCTTCTAACTTTCAGTCATTCTCTTTCAGTTAAAGATAATGTCACTTTTTGCTATTTCTCTACCATACATTTCCAGCCATGGGGCAAAAAATGTGGAAGCCAGTTAGAAAGTTTCATTGTCACTTCTAGAGATGTTATAAGGCAGATAAAATCTTTGAAAAAGTGTTATTTTGCCACAATTCTTATCTCCCACTCTTAGGAATTGTATTCCTAGAAAATAATCTATACTTACTCACTTTTATATTGAGATTTAATTAGTTGGTATGAATGAGCAATTGTGAAAATCATACCTTTTTCATAACAAAAAATGTAGCCAGCTTACAGGGGATGACCGTAAAGAATAAGATTATTTAAAATGTGATGATTCTAGTAAATTCAAGTGTTGTGTATAATATTTCTTCTATTTTTAAAGTCAAGATGAATCCCTCACTTTTAACTAAATTGTATTTTCATAATGATTATTTTTCAAGTCATAATTATTTTGAAAAAATCCTTTTATTCATGCAGATACTTTAAGAATATAAGCCAGGTTTTTTAGTGATTATGTCATTTTAAATCAACTCTACTGAATTCCTGTATAGATGCCCTGGGGGCATAAAACATAAACTCTACCCAAAAGGAGCATATGAAACAAAATAATACATATTACTAAGCAGTCTTCATACTTTTAGATTTCAAGATGATTTTGAAAGGCAATTACTCCCACTATTCTAATGCACTAAGAAAAGGCTGCTCATTGTCTTAACAGGAGTTGATAGGTGTATTATTAATCCATATAGAATACAAACCATAGGCAATGTCATATTATAACTACAAATACAACAACTCCTATTGTAAGGAGCATTGTCATGCATGAATTACACTTAGAAAATCAGTCTTTCTCTCTCCCTCTCCCTCTCCCTTTCTCTCTCTCTCTCTCTCTCTCTCTCTCTCTCTCTCTCTCTCTCTCTCTCTCTCTCTCTCTCCCCTCTCTCTCTCTCTCTCTTTCTCTCCTTTAATTAGCATTGTTTGCTAAGTGGTCTTTTTTTCCTGTTTATCTGTTCATTTATATTCTGTAGATATAATAGAGTGGTAAATTCTGGATGCAGTGATAAAATAAATCAGGTTCTCACAATCTAATGAGTAGAACTTGGAATTTAGAGAGAGCTCAAGTATCCCTGAGTCTGTGCACTAAGCTCTCCAGGAGATCTGGATCGGAGAAAAGGTAATCATAGTGCCCCACATAGATTGGTGCCGCCTACCTTGTAGGTTACCAGTGAGATCCACACATATGCCCTAAATAAGGAATGCCAAAATTAATTAAATACTGGCATAATAGGAAGCAGGCCAAGAACAGCATCTATGTGAGGGGCTAGTGTAAGTGAGAGATACAGATCCTATTCAACTGAGGGACAAGAGGATTTCAGGAAATTAAAATAAAATGTATTAAGGTAAATGGACATTTGGTTGCACTCTTCAAGCACTATCCGGAGCTCTCCTTTGCAGCAGCATGTGAGGGCCAAAAATTATTAGTTATAATTTTTTTATTTAACCTTAAGTTCTGGGATGCATATGCAGAATATGCAGGCTTGTTACATAGGTATAGATGTGCCATGGTGGTTTGCTGCACCTATCATTCTGTCATCTAGGTTTTAAACCTCGCATGAATTAGGTATTTGTCCTAATGATCTCCCTCCCCTAGTCCCCAACACCCTGACAGGTCTTGTTGTGTGATGTTCCCCTCCCTGTGTCAGTGTATTTTCTATAATAATAATATATATAAACACTGCGTTGTGGGCACTTTTATACTTTCCAAAATGTCTTCACACATATCAAATTTGACTCCCTTAACATCCTGTGAGACACAAATAATTACATATATAAATATATGTATTTAATTGTGTGTGTGTGTATCTATATATAATATATAATATATATATATATATTTTCATATGTCATGTTTAGAACACAGAAACCAGTCCAAGATGATATGTACTGCTCATGAAAACTAGAACTGAGACTCGAATTCTGGAGTAGTATTTATTTTTCATTATTGGTCACCGTAGTATAAATTAAACAAAGTGTTTCAGTAGGACAACATCTTAAATATGTATTAATGAGCCAATGTGCACCATAAGGAATGAAGTAGTCAAGTACAGAAGCTTGTAGTTCCAGTTGAGCTAGAACTAGAAAACACTGGATCCTCTTAGTGCAGGAACAAGATAACATTGTGATGTCTCAGCCAGATAATGTTTATTCTCAATCACCACTGGATAGATACACACATAGAGATGCTACTCAGATATTGGCTTATTTGGGGGCATGCAGTCCTGATCCTTGCATGTATTCAACTCATGAATCAAATCAAAATCAGAAAATACACTTTCTGTTAACTGCGTCATCATTATTTCCAGCCATATCCATACTTCTTGCTGTTCTATACTCCAAGCATTGTGTGGGATGGAAGTTTCATATATCCCCAAGTTAAAGCTTATCAAGGTGACATTGGTCATAGTACTACCCAGTAGCAGAGAAATGTTTTTTATAACGGGCTGCTTTTCCAAAGGTAAATGTGGCTCCTTCTACATCTTTGATCTTGAACCTTTACTTCTAAGGTCATTGTGTCAAAAAGACTGACTTGATCAATACATGTTTAGATTGTTTCTGGAGAAACTACCAAAATGGCTAATAAATGATCACTTCCATGTATTTATTCCCAAGATGTAATAAGAAGTAATCTGACAGAACTCTAATGATTGTTGTGTGAGAGAAACAAAGATGAATATCTCATTAGCACTTATGTTGTGAAGACAGTAGTTAATAAGAGAGAGACCTTGGAAGTTGGAAGGATTTTCATCAGTGGTTTAATAAGAAGAGAGCAGGGAGTTCACTGAGTTAATTTTGTAGCCAGCATAGCCTGCAGTGTTCTAAGTCAAAGGGATAAAAAGACAGAAAAAGATTCAATAATTTGCATTTTCTTTTTGTCACCAAAAAATTAGTTATGCATTTAGGGACAGAGACTGAGGGCATGGTATTTAAGGGCTTTAAAACAATAATTTAAGAAAAGATTTTCACAAATAAATAAAAAACTTTCTGGGTTAACTCCATTTCAAAATAACTGTAATTATGTCAATATTTGAATTTCTGTAATTGGATTTTTAAAATTTGAACTCTAGCATTAATTGTGCTCCCCTTTTAGTGTTATGTGATGTGCTGCCGTATCAAATGGTGCAGAAGCTGTGAATATGCACCTCCTGTCTGTGTGTGTTTCTTCAGGATGATTTTAATGGTTACTTATCTAAAATCCAGTACTCTATCTTTGCAACCTTTTCACTTATTTTAAGTTTATTTTATCACGTACCTTTGTAAATCACATCAAATTCATTAAAGAGCAAGATGGTTTTGGATGGATGGATGGAAGGATGGATGGATGGATGGATGGATGGATGGATGGATGGATGGATGAATGGATAGGTAGAAGTCATCTGGGATAACAGAAAAACAATCTACTGGGGGTCAAGATAATCTCATAGATTTGCCGTTAACTAGCAGTATAACTGTGGCCAATTAAAATTTTCTAGCTTCAGTTTCCCAACATGTAAAATGAAGAGCTTAGATTAATGGTCTTTAAGATCTGACTCAGTACAAGAAGATATATGACTGCTTAACTAAAACATGTTTTCATTCCCTAACATGGCAACAATGAAAGCTTGGATTTGGAGTCATGCTAGTTGAAATTATCCATCATGGGCATTTTACAATCATGAAGTCTGTTTTTATTTTGGCCTTTTACCAAAAAGGATTTTGATTTCAACTTGTGTGACTAATTAATCTATTAATTAAGCCATCAATCCATTAATAGGACTGGATATTCATGTTGATACAGCTAGAACCCTACTTTTCATTTCAACCTGTGTGACTAATCCATAATAGGACTAGATATGCATATTGATACAGCTAGAAGCCTAAATTTACATTTGTAAACATCTTTCAGTATTTACTTAATTTGGAAATGGCCAAAATTATTTCAGAAGGTGCTTTGTCCGAAAGCGAAACAAAGAGATGAGAAACACAGTCGATCACTCACTCAGTACCTCTACTCCATTACCAGCAGTCTTTGGAGGTCTCACATTCCCAAATTCTAATTAGTGAGAATTCAGAAAAACAGACTGTTCCATGGCTTCCTGAAAGTTTAAACTTCATATTAATTTATTTTGCCAGTCCTCCTACATTGCCTTGGCTAAAAATGGAAATGCAATATGAGCATAGAAGTCATCAGTAGCATAAAGAAATAGTAAAAAGCGTATTTTTAAACATAAATTTAATTTCAAGTTCCCTAATGGCAGGTTTCTTATTTGTAGGTTTTCTATTTTTAATAAGATTGCTAAAATGATGTTATTTTTTGATTACTCAAAAATTCAAGTCTTATTATTTTGCCCATAATTTAATTAAAGTATATTTCTATGACATTATTTCCACATTCCTATATTTTCCTTTGAGTTTTGCCTGTTGGGAGAACCAGTATCAAGTGTACATAAAAATGAACGTTAGATTGAGTAAGACGTGATTTCTTTACCATGGCAGAGTTCTTATACTCAAACCCACTGTAATGGTTCTGGAACCATTGCATACATTTTAAACAGCTGAAAAAAATTTGAAGAAAATTGAATGGCTTTCAAGTCTGCCTTTTTCCCAAGCAGACAGCTGATTTATGGTCACTTTTTGTAATAGCCTAGGGCATCAATTGGGAAAGAACATTAAAGAAATGTGAAAGTGGCTGTTTTCAGGGATATTTGAGCTTTGCTCTACATATTCATGAAAGCCAATGTTCACACATTCAAATTGGGTAGATGAGTGTACAGATGAGTACTTTTTTAGCAGACACTTAACTATAACACTCTGAATGATAGTACCTCCATCTACATTCCAGATAAGGATGCTATTGGTGAATTGTAAATGAAGTAATGGATATGGGAACATTGTTACCTTCGGAGAAAAATAAGCTATTTGAATTTACTTCGTTGTTATTTGTATTAAAGAGTTATCTGTTCATTTGCCTCAGAACAGAGAGGAAACAATAAATTATTTGCATGTCAGAACCATAATTTATACCTTGATATGTACTGGGCATATTTTATGCCTATCAGAAAATGCTATGCATAGGTGAGGTGCTTCGTATTCATTGTTGAGTAATTGGGCCTCACTATCTTTGTTATTCATGTGCTGGAGGTAAAATTCATCCTCCACATATTGGATCTCAGTTTATTATTTTTATGTTTATTAAATAGTGTGCCATGAAATTGAAATCTTTATGATGTCAATCGAGGCAACTTCATTGAGACAGTGGAGACAAGAATAAGATCTAGGCAGCCTCTAAATTCCTCTTGTACCTTAATAGGATTGTTGATTAACTGAAATTGCCAATTTGATATATTTCTTTACTGATTTGATTTAATCAAATAGACTACAATTTGGGAATCATACCTATATACACATTACAAGTGGCTTATTTTCTGCAGGTTTTCCTTCTGGTGAGAATTATGACTTCCCTTACCTTCTAGAAAATTCTTGCTCCATAGGTTATCAGTACAATGGGTTGGACCTGACTTGGGAATTTGTGATACTAATCCTGAATCCTGTTAATTTTTTTTTTCAAGGAACCTCACCTAGTGATAAATATTTTCTGGAGAAACTGTTAAATTCAGTCATGAAAACCACACTTGAGAGCTCTCTCTTTTCCAAAGCAGCTTTACATATAGAAAAGTATCAGCAAGAACAAGTGCCCATCAGTTAACCAAAGACATCATATTTCAGCTAGCACTGTCCTCGACCCAGTAATCAATTCAGTCTAAATATCAGTCACAACAGTTAAATATTAGGCTAAATAATGTTATACAATGCTTATGTCATTGTTTGAGGCAATTTTTTTGGTTTTATATTTAGATATATAGCAGGATACATTATTGCTGTTTAGAAATAAAGTTTCAATTAAAATTTTAGAATAAATCAAGGGTTCATTTGTGGGCATCATAGACTGACAATGAATATCCTATTTTACAATTGGAAATTGCTCTTTTCCTTACAAAACAGGTTTGTCTTAATAGTATAGCTTTCTCTAAATGTCTTCATTGGAATATATTAGTCTTCAGGAAAGCAGTTTATCATAAGGAATAAAGTCTTGGAATGCTATTCTTAGCAGGGATATAATATTACATACTGGATTTATTCCTGCTTTCCTTGTATATTTTTACCACACAGATATTCAATTAGGCTGTACTTTTAAAAGTGACAGCAAATGCATATACAGAAAATTCCACCATTAATGATGTTGAAAAATAAAAGGCTTCCTGTAAGTGAGGAAAAAATAACAAAACTCCATCTGTGTTTCTCTAAATTCCAGCCAACCAAATGCTCCCTCTTTTTAATATCCCTGAGTATTAAATCAATTGGTCTACCTTCTTACCAAGCATTAAGAACATTATTTTGCCCCCATCCTGATGACGTATTTCTCAAACCCGATAAAATATTTGTGTTCAAATATAAAAAAGGATGGATTAAGTTTTAGAGCATTTATTTCTTGAATTCTGTTCAAATCATTTTCTTCTTAAAAGTATAGAGGCCTAAATTTTAGCGCACATTTTAAACAAGAAGAGATGCTTACCATGTGCATGTATAGACCAGTCTGAATTAAGGAAGATCAGCATAGCACTTTCACCTGTGGGTGGTTAAATGCACAGTTAGAGACACTCATCTAAATGGACTGTTATGTAAAGCTAATGCTTCCGCTTGATCATGCTTCTATCTTTTTCAGCAGGTTGTCTCTTTTCTCAAAAAGGTTGTAAACATCAGGAAAAATACTAAAGAATAGAATTGATTAATGTGACATATTTGAGTTTCTTTCTACCACTCTCTCAACAGCAAGTCATAGAGAGGCAGCTCCAAACACAGTGAATTAAATTTAAATTACACAGCTTTGGCTAGAAAATTGTGCAGGTAATTTAGCTTCTAAAGTGAAATTTGATTTTTTCCCCTACACTTGAGCCACTTCCTGATTTTTCATACTGTGATGATGATTTTTGCCAAGCCATCTATTGATTTGAGGTCTTTTATTCTCAACATTGTTGCTGGTTTTTTAATTTCTGGAGGAAAAACATATATGAAAATCAAGAATGTATTTCATTATACCAGGGAAATTATATTAAAAAGTAAAATACAGTTTTACAAAAAAGTCACATTTGTAGTTATTTTTTTCTACTATAAGAGGGCTACAGGAAGTACCACTGTATGACATCTTTTGTTATTTTAGGAATTGTGTTTTGCAGAAGGTAACACTGAGAACATTCTCACACTTTCTGGTTAGTGTAGAATTGTTCCAAAAGAAAATAAGTCAACTTTTAAAACAAAGCTTAACTTGTATTGCCTAAATAATTTAGTCTGCGTGAAACACTACCCACTGAGTCACACAGTTGTAGCCCATGAATTTTTTTAAGAAGCGTTTTTTTTAAGTTTTTATTTGATGTTTGCCTTCTAAAAGGTCAGAGTTTGAACCTAGACAGTAAAAGATGGTACTTAGTTCAACAAAATACCAATATAGCTACTGTATTTTGATACAAATTTTAACGTGAGACCTCAAGTTAAGAATAATTCATAGGTACAAGTTTCAGTTTAATATCTATAATTATATTATTTATAAATATAGTGCAAAAACATTAAATTGGTGTTACATTCATGAAATATTGAAGAAAATGTTGATAATAATATTGAAAGTTTTAATAAACATTTACAGTGCTGTCTCCTTCTACGTACTTTTCATGTACTAATTTAATCCTTGTAACAATAGATACTATTATGCTGTCCACTTTTTAGGAGAAAAATAAGACACAGAACTGTTTTTAAATGTTTTGAGCAGGGGTTCTCAACTTTGGCATTATTGACATTTCAGGTTAGATCATTCTTTGTTGTCTTCAAACTGTCATGTGTATTTTATAATATTTAGGCATTGTGTGGTAGCTCATTCCTGTAATCCCAGCACTCCTGGAGGCTGAGGTAGGAGTATTGTTTGAGGCTAAGCGTTCTAGATATGCCTGGGCAACACAGTGAGACTGAGTTGAGACCTTGCTTGAAGAAGAAGAAGAGGAAGAAGAAGGGGAAGGGGAAGGGGAAGAGGAAGAGAAAGAGGAGGAAGAGGAGGAGGAGTAAGAAGAGGAGGAGGAAGAGGCGGAGAAAAAAAGGAGGAGGGGGAGGAGAAGGAGGAGAGAAAATAATACTTAGCAGTCAAAAATAGGAAACGACAGTAGTAGACTTCACGATTCCAACTGTGACAACCTGAAATATTTCCACACATTACCAAATGTCCCTCCAGGTGGAGGAAGGAAAAGGTGGCAATATCACTGCTAATGTGAGAGCCATTGGCTTAAAGAATTTATTTACATCCTCCTACCTCTAATGAGAATAAAACACCAATAGGAACAACAACACAATATTGATTTCATCAATATATTTAACATTCCTTAAAGAAAATGATAAATTTTCTGTAGCCTTGAAATTAATTTGAAATTGAGAATAAAAGTAGCTTTCCACTAGAATGTTGGTCCCAGGAAAAAAAAAAAAGAAAAGAAAAGAAAAAAAGCTGATTGTCTCCTCTGGAGTGAATTGGAGCAATTGACTGGCAAGACTACATAATTCAATAACTTGTCATTATCAAGTCTGTTTGTATATTACCCAGCAAGATTTTGTTGTGCCAAAAGGAGAATGGGTCTTTGCTTTTAAAGCTTTCTCTTTAAAAAGATACCTACGTGATTATCATGCCAATTGCTAACGATCTTCACTGACATTAAGAGTTACATTGAGGCCTCTGTTGTATTCCATTGGTTTATATATCTGTTTTGGTATCAGTACCATGCTGTTTTGGTTACTGTAGCCTTGTAGTATAGTTTGAAGTCAGGTAGCATGATGCCTCCAGCCTTGTTCTTTTTGCTTAGGATTGGCTTGGCTATATGAACTCTTCCTTGGTTCCATATGAAATTTAAATGGTTTTTTTCTAATTCTTTGAAGACCAGCTGATCTTTGGCAAACCTGACAAAAACAAGCAATGGGGAAAGGATTCCCTATTTAATAAATGCTGTTGGGAAAACTGGCTAGCCATATGTAGAAAACTGAAACTGAACCCCTTCCTTACACCTTATCCAAAAATTTACTCAAGATGGATTAAAGACTTAAACATAAGACCTAAAACCATAGAAAACCCTAGAAGAAAACCTAGGCAATACCATTTAGGACACAGGCATGGGCAAAGACTTGATGACTAAAACACAAAAAGCAATGGCAACAAAAGCCAAAATTGACAAATGGGATCTAATTAAAGAGATTCTGCACAGCAAAAGAAACTATCATCAGAGTGAACAGGCAACCTACAGAATGGGAGGAAATTGTTGCAATCCATCCATCTGACAAAAGGCTAATATCCAGAATCTACAAGGAACTTAAACAAATTTACAAGAAATAACCAACCCCATCAAAAAGTGGGTGAAGGATATAAACAGACACTTCTCAAAAGAAGACATTTATGCGACCAACAAACATATGAAAAAAAAACCTCATCATCACTGGTCATTAGAGAAATGCAAATCAAAATGACAATGAGATACCATTTCATGCCGTTTAAAATGGCGATCATTGAAAAATCAGGAAGCAACAGATGCTGGAGGTTGTGTAGAAATAGGAATGCTATTACACTGTTGGTGGGAGTGTAAATTAGTTCAACCATTGTGGAAGACAGTGTGGTGATTCCTCAAGGATCTAGAACCAGAAATACCATTTGACCCAGCAATCCCATTACTGGGTATATACCCAAAGGATTATAAATCATTCTACTATAAAGATACATGTACATGCATATTTATTGCAGCACTATTCACAATAGCAAAGACTTGGAACAAACTCAAATGCCCATCAGTGACAGACTGGATATAGAAAATGTGGCACATATACACCATGGAATACTATGCAGTCATAAAAAGGATGGGTTCATGTCCCTTGCAGGGACATGGATAAAGCTGGAAACCATCATTCTCAGCAAACTAACACAGGAACAGAAAACCAAACACTCCATGTTCTCACTCATAAGTGGGAGTTGAACAATGAGAACACATGGACACAGGGAGGGGAACATCACATACTGGGGCCTGTCAGAGGGTGGGGGTCTAGGGGAGGTATAGCATTAGGAGAAATACCTAAGGTAGATGATGGGTTGATGGGTGCAGCAAACCACCATGGCACGTGTATACCTATATAACAAACCTGCATATTCTGCACATGTATCCCAGAACTTAAAGTATAATAAAAAAAAAAAAAAAAAGAGAGAAAGCCCACAAATTATCAAATATCAGGAATGAAAGGGGAGTTTGCACTGCAAATGCCACAAACATTGAAGAATAAAAAGTTAGAATATTATGAATAATTTTGTCAATAAATTCAACAATTAAAAAAAAAAAGACTTACACTTCCCGGAAAACCAGTATTTTTAACTTCCCTTTCTAAAATAGCAGCAGCAAAATGCATAAATCCAGAAACTCTCCCAATTGTCTCAGAAGAATTAAGAGCAGAGTAACATGAAACCATCTAAAATGCTATTTAAAGGTTTCTGTTTATTTAAAGTTATATTGTAAAACATTTGCATCTGAACAAACTCTTTGTTCTTAAAGACCCTGCACCTGAAAGATTTTTAAGCCTAATACTTTCTATAAAAGTACATCACCCCTTGTCTCCATTTTTCAAAATGCCACAACTTTCTTAAAAATTATTCAGTTATGCCGGGCGCGGTGGCTCAAGCCTGTAATCCCAGCACTTTGGGAGGCCGAGACGGGCGGATCACGAGGTCAGGAGATCGAGACCATCTGGCTAACACGGTGAAACCCCTTCTCTAGTAAAAAATACAAAAAAAATTAGCCGGGCGAGGTGGCGGGCGCCTGTAGTCCCAGCTACTCGGGAGGCTGAGGCAGGAGAATGGCGTGAACCCGGGAGGCGGAGCTTGCAGTGAGCTGAGATCTGGCCACAGCACTCCAGCCTGGGCGGCAGAGCGAGACTCTGTCTCAAAAAAAAAAAAAAAAAATTATTCAGTTATACTTTAATCTGTGACAATATTAGGTGCTCCTTTAATATTAGGTGCTCATATCATATTTTTGCTTTATCTTTGAAGACCTTTATTGTTTTCTATATTATTTTAATTCCACCTTTAAATGAGAACTGTATCAATGTTGCAGTTCTGAGTATTGTTCGAACAATTCTGATCTCTTTAGTCCTTAGTAGATGTAATGAGATATTTTTATTTATTTGTATACATTGGAATCTCTGTTTTACCTTAGCACAGCCAACTCTGATATAAGCCTTTACAAATTCCATGCAGTATGTATGCTGAATTTACTGCAGCTTGTAAGCAGCAATAAAGAACAACCTTTCGTGCTTGTCAATGTGTTGATTATGTGACTAACTGCTAGGATTTACACACTCTGCTTTTTATTACAGTGATAGTTATCTTTTTTGCTATAAGCGCAGTGAAGCAACTAGAATGTCACAGAGAAAACTGTCACCTCTTCCCCTCCCCCACTTTGAATACACTTTTCATTTATTATGAAACCATAATGATGAAAGGGATGATGGGGAAGAAATACCTGCTATCTAAACATTACAAAAATGAGCTTCAAGTGTGAAATCATAATGAAAATGGAAAAGTCTTAAATGGATTGTATTTCCTTGCCTTTGTGCACCAATGAAAGAGCTATCTAATTCTCTACTTAATCTGTGTTTCCTACAATAACAAACTATATCTCAAAGATTCATCAAACTCTACGTAGTCATGAATGTAAAAGGTTATGGCTATTCTGCTTTTAGGAAGCCAAGCACAAGTACTACATAAAGACCACTGATGCATACGTTGTAGCTCTCCAGGCTGTAATACATTTCAAATCATCTGTTTCTGCCAGATTGTTTTAAACCTCTGTATGATACTGTATGCAGCTTCTATCTGCATTTGAGTGGATGGGTATCAACAAGTTGGCTGTCACCATTTCTACGTCCTCATGTAAACTAAGGTGTAATCAAGTTTTCACAAATAGGCAGTTACTTCTATGAAGGATCTAAAATTTAAACTCTGTGTCTTTAGAAAGGGAAATGGTGAATTTGGTTTCTTGATAAACAAGGTGTGTTTCACTTGTTAATGAGACAAAGATGAGAGAGTCTGTTAGGACTCTTTAAATTAATCCACTGAATGTGTTTCTTTTGCAGACCACAGATGACATCCTTGTGGCCTCAGCAGAGTGTCCCAGCGATGATGAGGACATTGACCCCTGTGAGCCGAGCTCAGGTGGGTTAGGTTAGTCGACTTTTTTTCTTACTTCCTTGGCTTTACTGTGAATCTTTGTTGCATGTTATATTCCTTAGAAGGGCCTTACATTCGTGTCTAGAAGGCTACTCTCCTAGGTAATCAACCTTACAATGGTTGATTGTAAGATGAGGACTCTTACTTTTTACATAAATTTTTCTACATTTATTGAAAAAAATTAAAAACAAAACACACCAAGATTATGTATTTCAGAAAAAGCAGTGGGTGTAGCACACAAGGCTGCTACCTTACTGTTCACTTTCCATTAGCTCAGAACATAATTTTTGTGTGGAACAGTATAATGAGCTTTCCCTTGGGTCACTCATAGCAAAATTATAAAGCTAAAACATTGCAGCACATTGTGCAAAATTATCTGACCTTTCTGCTGACAAAAAGTCCCCACCACTCACTCTGCCAGCAAATTACCTTAAGTGATATATTTCTCAATTTTGGAAGTGAGAGTATTATGGCAGTAGTAAAACAAACAGCAGGTAGAGTCCTTGATATATTTAATAGAGAAATATTTGAGTCTTGCCATGTTTCCCTAAAATTCAAGCTGAAGCATTTTACTTCCTTTTTTTTTTTTTTTTTTTGAGGCGGAGTCTCGCTCTGTCGCCCGGACTGGAGTGCAGTGGCCAGATCTCGGCTCACTGCAAGCTCCGCCTCCTGGGTTTACGCCATTCTCCTGCCTCAGCCTCCCGAGTAGCTGGGACTACAGGCGCCCGCCACCTCGCCCGGCTAGTTTTTTTTTTTTTTGTATTTTTAGTAGAGACGGGGTTTCACCGTGTTAGCCAGGATGGTCTCGATTTCCTGACCTCGTGATCCGCCCGTCTCGGCCTCCCAAAGTGCTGGGATTACAGGCTTGAGCCACCGCGTCCGGCCGCATTTTACTTCTTTATGATATGTTTGCATCTTCTGATGTGACTAACACATAAATAATATTACCATACAGCCCTTATACCATTAAGTGGTGGCTGTAGACCCTGAAAAATAAATGAAGCAGAGCCTAGATTTGACTCCAGATATTCATAATCTCAAGTGTTAGGCTCATTTCCATTAGTTTTGTTTTGTTTTGTTTTGCTTTTGTAAAGCAGTATTTAAATCCAATAATATTCTTTGCTGGCCATAGTGGCTCACACCTGTAAACCCAGTGCTTTGTGAACCTGTCAGGCAGATCACTTGAGGTCAGGAGTTCGAGACCAGCCTGACCAACATACCGAAACCCCGTCCCTGCCAAAAATACAAAAATTAGCCAGGGGTAGTGGTGTGCACTTGTAATCCCAGCTACTGGGGAGGCTGAGGCATGAGAATCACTTGAATTTTGGAGGCAGAGGTTGCAGTCAGCCAAGATCACACCACTGCACTTCAGTCTGGGTGACAGAGTGAGACTTTGTCTCAAAATAGTAATAATAATAATAATAATAATAATAATAATAATAATAATAATGTTTGCATTAACAAAATCAGTGAGGTGGATATGGACTAGCCACTGTCTGCGAGTGGTGTCTATTGACGTCACCTGGAATCCCAGGAGAATTTCATGTCACAAGAAAGCAATGAATTTGCATTCTTGTGAAGAATACATTTTAGAGTAAATTTTTAGAGTAAATCTGCTCTTTAGAGTAAATTGGGATATGTATCGTGCATCTCGTTTTGAATATTTGAAGATCACTTCCCCCACTGATTGTAACTACTGACTCTAGCGCTTAGAGAGCAGCTGCTGAGTGCCAGGGAGAGGGAGGAGCTCTGCAGTCACCTTGCAACAGGAGAGGGCATGGGAGACCAGGCTGGGTATGCTCTGGTCCTCTTTCCTCCAGGCTGCACAGTGCCAGTCAGGATTCTCAGCCCCCAGAAACATCTGTCATTCACAATGATCAGCTCTCTCATGATCATCCATTACATTCTCCCAGCTCATTGACCTCTGCAATCATTCCCTCTTGGTTGTCGTGACAGATATAGTCACATCATGGCACTATCCCAGGCCCCTTTACTACAATCTTGCCTTTGTTTTCATTGGTATGCTTAATCTCTCTGTTAGTTAGCAACAACAACAACAAAAAAAGAAAATCATTGCTATTACTTTTCTGTCATTATATCAGTCCCATCTCTCTGCCTTTTCCCACCCTCAAATTTCCCTTCCCCATTTCTTCTCTGCTCACATGTCCAACCTTCCTGGTGTTAATCCTTCATACGAGGACATTCTTTTTTCTAGCTCTTCTCTGAGATCCTCTAGCATGATTTGTCCATGTAACAAAGTCTGGTCTTTGTATATTGGGGTGTGTGTTATGTATAGTTGATTTTGTTTTCCCAATTACTGTTTTCTTGAGGTTAGTCCATTTTTTCAGTATTTTACACAGTATTAATACAGTGATGAAAACTGTTGAAGTTCTTACTAATTACAGGTCTTGCTGAATCCCTCTTTTACTGTCTAAGTATAGGCTATCATACCCTTCTTGCAGAATCCTTACCTTGAGTACCTAGTGAATCACAGTAACTAATTGCACTTACAATTGTCACTTTTTCTTCTTGAGCTCAGCTGAATGATCCAGTTCTTTGAGCCATTGCTTATAGGTCTGATTAACCATTCCTTATAGACTGGTTTACTGCCTTTTGCTCTGGTGACACTAGACCTAAGAACAAGATAGTGGAGGAAGAAGATAGAGGAGAGGAGAGAAAAGGGGGATGGGGTAACCCTTTTGCCATCATCTTCTCCTTGTTCACCTGAATTTTGTCTGCTTTGTTAAATATCTAACACAATGGAAAGTGAGTAGCAGCTTATTAATTGCCATACTCCAGGGAATCTTTCTGCCTTTGTTTTAACTGTTTCTTCTCTTTCCACATGTCCCTCCGTGTGCCTCCTCACTCTTCAGTTTTCAATTCATCAGTTCCTGTTAAAGCAAGAACTTCAGATTATTCTGTGATAATGGGATCATTCACTGTAAACCTGTCCTGTGATCTTATCTCGCCTGGTCTTGATAATGTATGCCATGAATCATCTCTTTCAATTTCTGATGTTAAATCTCTTTCTACATTAGCTTTTTCTGTCCAACTCCCTATTATTTTTTTTTCAAGTCTGTCTTTCATGCTTCATATGGAGGTGACTCTTTTGGCAGAAATTGGTTCTATTTATGTGATAGCTTCTAATGAAATTCTTAGTTTATATGATGTTTTTCTATTTTTCCAACTTTTTTCTTGGAATAGGGGTTGCATTTTTCTGTTTGTTTTTGTTTTGAATCCTAAATCTGAATAATGTTTCATCATAGGCTGCCACTCCTGCAGGTCATTGTTTCCTAATGTACTGGTTTTCTTAAATCTCTTTTTCCTGCTTGCGATTCATCTTGAATGCAAATGTAAAATATTAGACAATAATTATAGCTGCTGCTGTTATTAGACATTGGATAATTGTAACTGCTATTAGATGTTAGAAACATCTTAATAAAAATTATTTTGCATATTAGGCTGTATTTTGGGATAGTGGCTTTTTATAAAACTAACATATTGAGGTAAATATTCTGAAACAGACATATCTTCTATGCACATTTGCTAGTCCTTGGGCAAGTGAAAGCAAATCTTTGTAAGGAGATGCACCATTACCTTTATAGCTGTGTTGCCCAAATCTTCTGGGTACCTCACTTTCCCTAAGTATTTACTCATGAGTTTTCTAATCACTCTGACCCTCCCCCACCTTCAAAAAATGGCTTTTTCTCTGAAAATGTGCTATGTTCCTTATTTAGGTAACTTCCTAAAGCTGTTAGTGGAAGAAATAGGAAAAATCTAGCATCATCTTGAGTACTAGTAAATTGTTCCTTTTATCAAATATTTGATAAATTGGAATTACCTGTGGTTCCACGCAGAACTCTTAATGAACAGGGAAGTTTTATATTTGGTGGGTTGTCAGCTTCATCATTGATCAATTATTGAGTGTCACTATATACCCACTGCTCTGCTAAGCTCTGGGAGCAAAAATAGAGAGTTTATGCCTTCAGTTCTATATTAATTAATATATTGAAGGCATTTATTGCAATGTCTGACCTGAAGTAGAACATAAATGGTGGCTTTTCCCCCCAATTCAGTTATACAAAAGAAATTCCAAGCTATTTTCCCTTTTACATATTGTTGTTACTTTTCCTGGCTGAAAATTGGTGGGCCACTGATGAAACTACTCAGGCCTCCTGATGGGAACTGTACGTGTTAAAACTAGATTAGGGTCAACCTCCTGGGTGGGAACACATGGAACTCAATTATACTTGATTTCAGCCACACTGTCCTGCACAGTTAGCATAGGATGATAACTTCACATTGATATAATTAGTTTCAGAATACAAAAGGATGGCTTCAGAATATGAAATATTGGCGATGTGATTAAGGAGGGCTAACTGAACCCCAGCTCTTAGTGAACAGGTAGAAATCTGAGCCAGCTATTGGTAACAAGGTCACAGGTCACTATTGTCCTAAACTGCCCAGTTTAAGAAGCCTAGACACATGAGAGATAACATTTTTTTTCATAATTTTTCTCACAAAACATTTACACCTTCTGTGATTTTTTTTTCTCAGCCTAGATATATGATTGCTGGAGTTAATATATGAAAAGTGTGTTATAGAAAAATGTTTTGCTCAAAATAAGTGTTATATGAGTGTTTGCTGTTATTACTATTTTTACACACACACACACACACACACACACATATTTTCCAAGACTTCGTTTTTCACATGAATCAAAGTTTTTGTAAAACATGTCTTTGATTTTTACACTTTAGATCCACTTAGTAAATTGACAAAATGGCAACACTGCAAAACCACTTAAGTTCCAAGAAGGTCTTTAATCATGTCAGTATCTCTTAGTTTGGGGGCCCTCTTCTAAATAGAACCCTTTCTCAAAACTCCTGAAGAAGTTTGTAAAAGGTGAGTTTTGTGTTGATATTCAGAATCCTAAATGAAGATAATGACCCTCTTTGCTGTAGGAGGTCCCTAATAAATTACTCTAATTTATCATTTGTTGCAAAGGGAACCGGACCTGCTTCCTGTTTTCTGGGAGCCCTGTTTAGGAAGGACAATTTCCTGTTAGATTTACAGTGCTAAGAATAATATGTCAATTCTCTATGAGTGGTTAAGGGATGGGTAGCTAATGGGATATTAGCCACTTTCAAATCAATTAAACCTTTGTCAAACTAGGAAAAGAAAAACTCCATTGAATAATAAAATATCTCATTAGTCATAGGGAAAAAGAAAAGCATCGCCCATTTTTGTGGCATCTCTTTAGCTGGAACACAAGAGGTGAGGTCATCAGTACAACCACTCAAAAGACAACTGTTGATTGCCTATCAGAGGAATCGTGTTGATCAAGGTTCAGATTATATAAGCAATGATGAATAACAATAATAACTAGTATTTGGTGAAGATTTATTCTGTGTTCTTAGTCCTTTACAAACATTATTCCATGTCATTATTTTATGAAACTATGAAGCATTTTCATAGCTAAAGAGGTTCAGAGATATTAAGTCATGTCATGCAGTATGAGAGAGCAGGTGTATTCTCTAGTTAAGAAGAGGTGGGCTTATAATTTCTTGGAATGCAGAAGGTTTTTCCTCTAAAATTCAGGCACCTCACAAATATAGAATCGATTTTTCAAGAGTTCATTTAAATAATTTCATGTCATATTCTTTACATGTATTACTATTCATTAAGCTAAATTTGTTGCAATTACCATGCAATTTGAGTGGTTTTTCAGTGTGCTGTTTTGAGAAAAGATCAAGGGATTTCTATTGAATTGATATCATTAACCACATTAGGAATAAAGATATGTATATTGAACAAGGTGCATCTTTTCATTAAATAAGTATCACGATCATTTAAAGGACTATCCTGCTAGATCATATTTTTCGAGCTTGATTAGAAAATAATTTTGTTCTGCGTTTAAATGTGTGTTATTTATTATGTAATTATTCAAAAGTGACTTTAATTAGCCCATAATAGGCAACACGTTGCTATCAAAATGGAGGATTTTGAGCTGCAGCCAGAAAAATAGTGGCAATGAGTGTTCCATTTGAGGGAACATCTGGAGCATCTTCTGAGTACCAGGCCAGAGTCAGTGCTGAGGGCCCAGCTCATCATTTAGGTACAGGATGGGGCCGGTGGAGTTGGAAACTGATGTGCTAGCTAGGTTTCAGGGTGCAACATGCTGGTGTAGGAAATGTTTTTTTCCATATATAGTTAATTCTTCAGAACACTGGAGTAAAAATAAATGGTACATGGTTAAAGTAGAAGAGAGTTATCACATGTCATTTTTACTCACTTTCCCCCTGCTTTTCTAAAGGCAGTAATGTCAGATTAAAAATTACATTGAACAAAGTTAAACAGGCAAGGAAGATTTAGTCAAGGCTATCGCAATAGGGGAGGTGGGCCAGAGTTCAGCCTGAGCACAACTCACTGAAAACAAACAAACAAGAAGGATGGAGAATATTTAATTGCTAGGATGGATGGATTTGGGACCAAGTGTGCTTGCAAATGGGCTTCACCCAAAGGAAATGTAAACAAAGTATCTCATGTTTTCATGACGGGGGTAGTTTAACAATTTGGAGCAAGGAGCCCACTGAAGTTAGGCTTCTACCCTTCCCACAGAAATTAGGAGATAGGGGTGCTATCTTCTTTGATGTTTATATTACAAAGAGATGGCTCCCAAGTCCTGCATATTTACACATCAAAGGGACAGATAAAGTATTTGAAATTACAAATGCCCTAAGAAATGGAAGGCCAGGGGACCAGAGGCAGGAAGAAGCCTATCTTTGTTTGGTTAAGTGGAGATCAACTTTCCCAGCAACCAGTTTTTATTAAACAAAATTAGTTTCTACCAGGAGTCCAGCAAGAAACAAAATCACGAGCAAAAGGTATTTTGTGTGTGTGTGTGTGTGTATGTGTGTGCATATGCATGTGTCTTTTTGTTTTGTTTTGTTTTTTAAAATATAGCAATTTTATTTAATTGAACTATTTTTACCCTTTTGTGAGGTTTGGACTTTTTTTTTTTTTTTTTTTTTTTTTTTAACAATGGTTGTCACACTTTAGAAAAGCTCTTAACAACATGTTAAAAGAATTGTGACATGCCACCAGAAATGAATATTACTTATGGCCAGGACTTTGTAATTATATAGAACTAGTTTGAGATGCAGCCCTTTCCTGATCTTGGGAAAGTTACTTAGTAGTTTTGATGCTCAGTTTCCTTGTCTGTAAAATGGGGGAAAATAGGGTTAATTATGGGATTGGAAAAAGAGGATTCATACATAATGCTTGGCAGAGTGTCTGGCACATACCACATACTAAGGGTTTAACAAATAATTATGACACATCCAATGATAGGTGAAGGACCTACTGCTACTAGCATTGGTTGTGTGCCAATGGAGGCAGTATTCTGCCTTATAGTGAGGTCATTCATAAGGCATTGAGCATTTGATCAAAGTAAAAAATCAGCAGCACAGTCTCTTTAGGCATTAGAGAGAATGGGCTCTATTAAAATGTCTTAACTAACATATGATTGGCCACTTAAAAATAATTACTTAGCATATAAGTGAGTTTGCTAAGGGAGATTAAGCATTTACCTGAAGTCTGTAAAAAATAGATGGCTGCTAATACAGAAACCTACTACAATAAGAAACAGAAAACTCTGTTCAGTAATGAGTATAGCATAAGTTTTTAGGCAGCCTGTATGTATCCAGCCTTAGAGCATTAATAAACAGTTTCACATCGCAATTTCTTGTTGGAAGATGGCTAAAATGTAAGAGCCTTTTAACAGTATGGCACATGTCCTGTTGAGCTTTGGAAGAAGACAACAAGATGCACATCCATGCTCTGAAATATTTAACCACCTTGAAGGGAGGAGTGTAGCACAGGTTTAGAAAAAATATAAGGTAGTTTATCTCTTACAAAAACATGAAATCCAGGAAGGATAAAGTCAGGTTTTCTTGTAATTTGTTTCAAATACCTGTTTTGATAATGAAATTGGCTTCCTGTGGCGTTTTCTTGGTACCTCATTAATTACATTTGCTCAGATGACATCAGAGGTAAGCCAGCATATTCTGAATTCCAATCTACAGGACATGCTGCCTCCATGAGGAGCCAATATGCTTCCACTGTTGGCGCATATGCTCCACGGAGCAGCAAATGCTACATTTGGCTTTAGCCTTCAGCTCTCATCTCAACACAGTAACTTGTCGATTAGATCACTCTCATCATGAGTTGCTCCTTACTCATAAACCAAATGTTATAAGAAGCCTGGCACTGACAATATAATAGCAAAGACCGGAATACTTTATTAATTTTCCAGGTTAAAAACGGTGTATTAAAGATGCCAGTACAGCCAGAGGCCATTAATTACACTAAAAAAAAAAAAAAAAAAAAATATAGGAGAAAGAAAAATACTGATGTTCTCACATCTAAGGACACCTAAAATATTTTGTTTCATTGAGTAAACTTGAGAAATCCCAATGCCTGTGTTCAAATCTCAATTCGGCCACCTACTGTGTAATTAGAGGCAAATCATTGAATCTCTGTGTACTCAACTTTTTACATCTGCAAAGTGAAAGGAATAGTGTTCAATACTCATGACATTGGTGTACTGATAAAAATGAGACAATGCATCTAAAGCACTTAACATAGTCTAAGCTTTGATAATATAAATTAGCTTTTATTAGTAGTACCAGCAAATTAACTAAATAGTAAACCATATCATAAATGGAAATATCCCCAAACAAGAAAAGGAAATGTTACTGATGGATACTTTAGCATCTAGCAAGTTTTTCAAAGTATTTCTAAATTATATCAGCATAAAACTTTTCTCAGTAGCTACTAAGACAGGAGCAATGCTTTAGCTGGATAAATTTAGGTTCCTGTGGTAAGAGGAGAGCACATATCCTCTGCTCTTATTTTATTTGTGGAGGAAAAAAATTAGGCTTTTTATCCTAAATAAAAAGAGAGAGAGAGAAAGGGAGAGTGCTTTTGAGAGAAGAAATGATTAACTTTCCTGCTTCCTTCCTAGGACACTCAGGAATACTCCCAGCAGCGTGACTTACCAGGCACACCTACCCACCCAGCCTCCCCACCATGATGGATGCCTTGTCTTTCATATTTCCTAATGCTAGACTTGACACACTTCTCTCTAATGGGCTCAGAGGGGAAGTTGTCTAATCTTTCACCTTAGCTATTGTACTTTCACCAAAAAGAATATGATCTTTTCCCAACAAAAGAAAATTGAGATGGCAGTAGCTTCGTGACAGGAATATAAAGATATCACCCAAAGCGAACAGACCCAGTTCTAAATCAGGAAAATTGTACACTGCCCCATTACACAGAATGACTCGGGTTTATATAGATGCTGAGCGGGCACCCTGGTGGAGGAGGGGTGCGCCTAGGACCCAGCATGCAACTCTGCAGTGGAAAGTCTACTTTGGATTTCATCCAGAGTACACTGTGCAATTCCAGAGCAGGGAAGGAAGTGGGGAAAAATTGACTTAACAATTTTAGAAAGAAACAATGAAACCTAATCAAAGGAGTTTTTACCAATATAATAAGCCTTGCTCTCAGCTATTTATTACCAAAGAATAGTCTTAGATGATTGATTTTATGACACCTAAAACATAAAATGCCATAATAAAATTTTGAAAGAGAGAGAAATGTAATTCACTCCAACCGTAGGAGCCAGAGAGCACTGATCCATTAAAGATAGAATGTCTCACAGAAAAATAGAAACAAGCTCCACATGCAGCACCACAATGAATGGCCTGAAACAACATGCCCTACAATGCAAATGACCATTTTTGCCACCTGAATTCACAAGGCTTCCATTCATGAAGGGAAGTCCTCAAATACAACTACTCCTAGGGAGATAATGTCCTTGATGGTCACTGCCGCAGCTGATTGAGACATTGTGTGTGGTACATATTGCAGAACTGTGTAATTGTTGGGACAGCTGCTGATTCAGTACTTTTTGTGTGGAAGATGTAGAGAAAACAATCAGATGATCACTGTTTTTACAAAGTCCTCATCCTCCTCAGATACTTTCATATTGAATGCCCTACCTGGTCTGATGCCCACAGTAACCCTGGGATATAAATAATTTATGTGTCATTATCATGTTTCTGATAAAAGAATGTTAGCAGAGGATAATGAACTGCGAACTGTCACTCAAAAAGTTAGGTACAGGACCTAGACTAGAACCTAATATACAATTTGATATTCTTTTTACCACTCTTCACTGCTTTTCTAAGATTCTTTGGGAATGTTAACTCCCACAGCAAAGGACAGAGAGTTGGCAGCAGGTGAAGAGGAATGTGGCTGGAAGGGGTAGAACTGGGCAACTGCTTAGAAAATACACCTAAAGTGCTGTTTTTACTCTTAACGCAGGAATAAAATCAGAAACAATAACAAATTGATCCACAGTGGTAAATGCATATACACTGAGTATATAAAATGTTAGTAGCCATAGACCGACCCGAGTTTGAATTTTGGCTGTGCCATTTATAAAGTCTAAATAGCCTAATCTCTTCGAGACTTAGTTTTCTTTCTTGTAATGATAATACCTACACCACAGAGTGTTATAAGGAATAAATTAGATAAAATTTATGTGTAAAGTGTACAGCACAGCAACTACCATAGAATAATAGTAAAAGTAGTAGTTGTTAACTAAATAAAATAAACAAAATATAGGTGTTGCAGGGAAGTCGTAGCTGTGTTAAGCATCAGTTGACGATTGAGTAATATTAAAATAGATGGAAGAAAGTAAGAAAGAAGGTTTTGATGAGGGTTTTGATACTTAGTTAAGTAAGTTCATACCCAAGTTATTGCTAAAGTTTTCCTAGAACTATTTAATAACTTGGCTTAACCTATTAATTTGGAAAGGAGGAAGGGAGGAAGGAAAGGAAAGGAAAAGAGAAAGGAAAGGGAAGGAAAAAGGAAAGGAAAGGAAAGGAAAAAGGAAGAGAAGGGAAGAATGACTTCAGCATTTTCTTTAATTAGGTTCTCTATTGCCCAGCAGGAGTGTAGTGCCGAAATTATGGCTCACTGCACCCCAAACTGCTGGGCTCAAGTGATCCTCCCACCTCAGCCTCCCAAGTAGCTGAGACTACAGGCATGCACCACCATGCGGGGCTAATTTTTTACATTTTTTGTAGAGACAGAGTCTCCTCCCTTTGTTGCCCAGGCTGGTCTGGAACTCTTGGCCTCAAGCATTAATCCCCGACTCAGCCTCCCAAAGCACTGGGATTACAGGCATGAATTACCATGCCCAGCAACCTCAGCAACTTCTGAGAGACAATTGGAAGGAATGCTGTAATATTCACATGTACACACATGCACACACATGCACACACATTCACACTTATACTCCTCATTACTCTAGCTATAATGTTGCCATTTTTGTCTTACTATAAACCAGGTTTTCAAAAAATTTCTAGTTTCAAGCCTTAAGGATTTTGTGGAATAAAACTCATTTTCTGTAAAGATTATTCAAATTTCTAGATATATAAAAGGAAATTGATCTTAAGAAAAGTGATTTCTGGATGTATATATTTTTGGGTGTTGTAGTCAATGAGCTCCCAGGAAGAGAAGCTATTTTGGTATCAAGAAGCTTAGTTGAGTAGAAATCAGTTAATAAGGAATATCATCTGCATTTCAAAATATAACTCTTCTTGCATTTTTCTGGAATGTAATACATATGAAAACATATACAGACTCTCTGGGCTCCCTAGTTTTGAAACTGATTTTCTCATTTATTGCCTATCTGGCTTTCTTCTGCTTGACAATTATGGAAAATTGTGCCTGAGTAATGAGACCCTTTTCAATTCCAATAGCAACAGGACTGAAAAGCACCCTAGAAATTTCTACAAGTACTCTGAATTGAAAAAAGAGCCCCAAGTTAGCTGTCAACTATTTGCAATACTGTGGGTGTCAGATGATGGTGATGTAAATAAGGCATCCAAATGAATCAAACTGCAGACTGATGACTCAGTTAACTTTAAATAGCTTAGTGACGTTGGTCATTGGGATTAAGTGACATATTACCTTGAAGCATAGGGAAAGCAGATACAATATTTTAATTATTGTACATTGATCCCAATTCTCCCAAGCACAGAAGAAGTGATTTCTGATTTAATGAAATAAATATTACATTTATCCTTTATACTGAAGATATTACAAAAGTTTAAGGTTAGAGAAATAGTGAGTTAAAATATTTTATAAAGAAATATGCGATGTTAATGTCAGTGTTCAGCCCCCCTGCTTAGCACTTTTACTCAAAACTTTAAAATCGAGGGTCTCTCACTTTCTTGCTCTGTCTCCCAGGCTGGAGGGCAGTGACATGATCGTGGCTCATTGTATTCTTAAACTCCTGGACTCAAGTGACCCTCCCACCTCAGACTCTTGAGTAGCTAGGACTACAGGTGTGCACCACTATGCCCAACTAATGTTTGTTTTAATTTTTTCTAGAGACAGTGTCTTGCTCTCTTTCCCAGGCTGGTCTTGAACACCCGGCTTCAAGCAATCCCCCATCTCAGCCTCTCAAAGTGCTGCAATCACAGGTGTAAGCCACAGTTCTTGGCTTTCACACTTTCTTAATGATTATATTCAACCTAGTTTGCCCTTGAAAATTTATCAACTTACAAATTTTTTCTTCTAATTATACATAAAACATACAGTTTTCAGCCAGTGTGTTCAATCTTCATTAGAGTTTGGAAGTGAGAGAACTAATAAGAAAGAGAAACAGAGTCACAGGAAACTGTCAAAGGACCAACAATGTAGTTGAAAAAAGACAAAACAATTGAATGAAACATTTAAGTGAGATTTTACAATAGTATAGAATTAACGTTAAAATTAGTGATGTGATATATGGTTGAGAGAATTTATTTATTTAAAAAAACTTAATAGATGTTATTGGATTCCTTTCTAATAACAATCAAACAATTATTAAGAATATTCTCACCAGCATTGAGATCTCTTCTTCGCTTGCTTGTGTGTATTTTTCTCCATACTTCTGGTAAGTTGTTTGTCTTTTTTCCTATCAGTTGACACACACTCTGTATTTTAGAGGTATTTACTCTTGGTCCATCATATGTACTGCAGATATTTCCCCCCTCCTTTGTCATTTTCATTTTGTTAATGATACTATGGCTTTTGCCACATAAAATTGTTATTTATGGGGTCAAATACGCTCATCTTTTTATTATGGCTTTATTCCATAGTCTACAGTCTCTATGATAAATTTCATGTCCACCTTGCAATTTCTTCTCACTCTCCCTTTAATCTCACTGTGCTACAGCCACTCTATTGTTTAATTCCTGAAAAGTAAACTCTGTTTCCTCAAGGTCATTCGACATGTTATTTGTAGACTCCTCTGCCCACTTTCACTTGACTACTCTCTACTCATTTTTATCATAAGTGTCACAAATTCAGAAAGATCTTTCTGATTCTGCAGTTGCAATCAGAAACCTTTGTCCTACTCCTGCATGGTACCTACAGTTTTCCTTTGTCATGCATATCCCAGCTGTTACTTTAACTGTGTGATTCCTTCTTGCATGCCTCTCTGCCTCACTATATTTTAAGGTACATGAAGACATATACATCAACTTTGTTTGGTTATCTGCTATACCCTCAGGACCTCATATAGTCCCTGGAATGTTAATTATAGCTCATTATATATTTGTTGATAGAAGGAGGGTATTAGAGAAAAAAATCATAAAAGATGGGACATTTGAGCCAAGTTTGAGAAAATAAGTATGATTTAAACAGGGAGGAGATAAAAGGTTATATGAGCAAGGCATAAAAGTTGAACTGTTTTGGGTATGTGGGGACTTGGGGACAGCAATAATATATGACTGTAACTTCCTTTGACAAATATGGAAGACAAATTGGAGTAGGTAGCTGTGAACAAACTATGAATGGCCATGAGAATAGTAAGGACAATGGTGCTTGAGTAAGCACCACAGTGGATGCAAACCACAAGGATACAATGACTATGTAAAAAGTCTATGAAGCTTAGAGATGACTAAGCTGTAGACATATAGTTTACAACATACTGAATAATTGAAGAATAAGATTTGTAAACAGCATGATCCTATGGCTCCCCCTGGAGATGAGGGAGATTGTGCATGTTCTCTGCTTATTCGTTTTCAGTGTCACCAAGGTCATACAGAGTGTGGACATCCATTGTCTCTTCTGTTCCATGTGGTACCATTTGAGGTAGCAGCCTGTCCTAGTTGGGTTTCTCTATTGTGCAGGCACGTGATGAGTTTTCCCATGTATAGCATCCCTTCCCATTCAATACCTAGATCTCTGGAGAAGATAATGAACCTCTCAATATCAGAGTGGTGGCCCCTTAACTGCCCTTCAAACGTATGCTTTGGTGGTTTTGAAAGAAGCAGAGGAAAATGTCAGAGACAGCAGCCAGGCAGGTAGCAAAGGTTATTGATTTCCAAATTCTTTCTAAATCTCCAATGTATTGGGGAAGGGCTAAGATGAGGCCGGGCGCGGTGGCTCAAGCCTGTAATCCCAGCACTTTGGGAGGCCGAGACAGGCGGATCACGAGGTCAGGAGATCGAGACCCTCCTGGCTAACACGGTGAAACCTCGTCTCTACTAAAAAATACAAAAAACTAGCCGGGCGAGGTGGCAGGCGCCTGTAGTCCCAGCTACTCGGGAGGCTGAGGCAGGAGAATGGCTTAAACCCGGGAGGCGGAGCTTGCAGTGAGCTGAGATCCGGCCACTGCACTCCAGCCTGGGCGACAGAGCGAGACTCTGTCTCAAAAAAAAAAAAAAAAAAAAAAAAAAAAAAAAAAAAAAGATGTGTCAGACATGTCTTCTCTCAAGACTTGTCTGACCTCCATAAGTGA
Organism: Rhinopithecus roxellana; assembly: GCF_007565055.1. Taxonomy (NCBI): domain Eukaryota; kingdom Metazoa; phylum Chordata; class Mammalia; order Primates; family Cercopithecidae; genus Rhinopithecus; species Rhinopithecus roxellana. Next base: position 97,808,678 of record NC_044565.1, read on the forward strand.
ACTTAAGAATATGCAGGCATAGGTGGAGTTGGTGGGAGGAAGAATGGAGGGAATTTGAAACATCCAGCATCCCTCACTTCTCACAAAACCACAGCATGAGTCGAAATTAATGCATGTCATATAAATCACTGTATACCTGCTTTCCTACAAATGTAGCATTTAAACATGACTTGTGAATGATTGCATCGTAATTGTTTCTTCTGGCCTACATTGTATTGAAGCAAACAAATGGGAAAAAGTAATAAACTTTGAGTTTTTTTTTTTCCAAATGGGAAAGAGAAAAACTGTGCTAATCTCAATTCACAAACACCCCAGGAGGCTACAATTCCAATTTTCTTTTCACAGTATTAATGAAACTGAGTACTGGAAAAGTCAAATCTTCCCCTATAAATCCAAAATCATTTTCAAGGCTAGCCTAGAATTATAATAACTTCTACATCTATTAGACACAGTATAGAACTCTGGCCTAATGAGATCATTCTAGGCCACTCTTTTTCCTAGGTGGGTTGGAGACAGAAATTTAAAATCTATTACTTTCAGCTTAATTTATGAGAAAACCAGAAAGACTGGTCAGAAACTCTTAGTGAGAAGAAATTCAGTAAATGCTTCTTGCCAAGAGTTTTTTTTTAAAAGGATCATTACAAGACAGGACATCTAACAATTCTGGTTCGCACAATGACATATGCTGGGCATTATGGAGTTTAATGATCCTTTATGATCCCCTCTTGATCTTAAATATGTAACCTATGTTTGTTTGTTTTTTAACCACTAGCATGTTTTATTCTTTTTTATTTTCTAAGACTAGTAGTTTCTTATAATCTTTTTCTCAAAGCTCAAAAGCTGAATTTTCATTGTCATCAGGTTATAATGATACTCTTACTTTATCCTTGGTGTGCCAGGTTCATAGTTGACGACATACACATACATTAACAGTCTATACTGAAGAAATAAAACCAGCCCCAAAAATTACCTAGAAACTATAATCTAACCTTGAAAGTTAACTTTGGAACGTATATATATATATATATATATATATATATATATATATATATGATTACAGTGGAAGAAAAGCTCATTCAAGTATACAGAATAATTTCATCAAAGTGACAATTTGAGTGATAAAAAGAGCATCTGATGGCATGCTAATGCCTTGGTGAACTCGTCAATAGAAAGACAAGGTCCCACCACCCACCAAACCCCATTCTTTATCAGGAATTAGGATTATAAACACCATTTATCATGCAGAGTTGCAAAAACATAGATCAAGAGCAGTTTTCTTTCATGACAATAATTGATTGCTGTGTTTCCAATTTCAGAAAGAAAAATGAAGGATGTCACTTACCACTGCAAAGTGAAATCTTCTTGGGAAAATTTATTAATATTCAAAAATGTACCTTTCAAATTGCTTAGTATTGTAGCACTTCAGTTGTGAATCATTGTCCTCAGTAATTGCAATCTTTAACTTCTATTTGCATACGCTAAGGTATGATTAGATATAATCAAACAATGCAAACTGATAAATACAATGCAAAGTTTAATGGCTTAATATGCCCCCATCATATCATCATATGTATCACAAAAGTTTTTTAAATTAGTGATCAAATATTATTTGTTTTGACAAAGCATACAATTTTATCTGCAAACAAATTTAGAAAGTTACGTTTTAAAGTAATCATGCCAATATGAAACACAAAACCTGTTCTGCTGAAATAATCACACTTAGACACTTGTGCCAGTAAGAATTATTTTACACTGTGTTTTTAAATTAGGAAAATTTTGTGGTTTATTGAACACCTTCCTGAGTAATACACCAACCCAAGAGGCAAAAAGTCCTGACCCCTGCTGGCCTGACCTTCGTTTACCTGGGGGTGGGGAGGGCCCCCACAAGGATAATTCAGGAGCTGGAAGACCAAGGCACAGAGGTGATAAAGAGGGGTAAGTGGGAGGAGAAATAGAGAGGAGCATGGAGGAAGCAACAGAGGGTGCAAGAAGCTGGTAAGAGATGAAGCCTGCACTGACATCCCTCTCTGCTCTGTACTGAAGTCTAATGTGTCTCATATTTTCCCCATGTGTTTCTTAATTGGATCTAAATTTGTTCTGATTTGAGGAAATGGTGTTCTTTCACAGATACAGTATCAAAGACTATCAAAAATAAAGAAATAAAACATAGGGCGATTTCCTTTCCTGTTGTTGTAATTTAAAATAACTATCTCAGCAAAAGACAAATTAAAATCTGAAAGATTTATTTTTTTAATTTTTAATTCAGAGCAACAGTTGCATTTATTTTTTCTATGTGACAAGGCACTAAAATATGCCTTTAGCATTAGCTATTCATTTTCCATAATGAATTATCTTCTGAATTATCACTGGATATGAACAAACTGATTTAGACCATAATGCAGAAATACGTTACTAACTGTCCAAATACTTGACAGCTTATGTTTACCTAAGTTACCACAATATTAATTAGACAACAAAAAACAAGAAAATTCATAGGATTCTTGATAAATCTACAGGGACAAAGCAGACCATGTGGAAAACTTCTAGAGACCACCATATCTTACCAAATGCTAGGAGAGAGAGGAAGGATTAAAAGCTACTTTTCAGTGATCCTTTAAGGTAACATGCTATATCAGTGCAAGAGTCCCAGGAATTTTTCTATAGCCATTTGGCTAAATGAATCTCAGAAATGAGTAGGAAAGAAGTGAATACAAATATGAAATGGGTCATAATTATTGTACTGCTCTGTTTCCTTGCTAGAATAATCAGTAGCTTCCAAATCATTTAGGTTAAAAATGCCAGCACAAGTCAAAAGCCTTTGTATTGTGATGAAGGTGTGCATTCTCGCTCTCCTCACATGTAGTGGATCACTGTCAATCCTACTGAAGTTTTCCATTGACCCAAGTTCTTATATCCCTGGGCCCAATATAATGAAGTGGCTACATCGGCTTAATTTTACCTACACATCAGAGTTAATCTTTGAAGATTCAGGACTTAAAGACTTAAGCTTATTTGTTTGTATTCTGTTATTTTCGCTCCTCCTCCTTTATTGTCTTTCACTTGCTTTTTTTTTTTTAACAAGTTAAATCTTTTTTAACAAGTTATTCTCTTTCACTTGTTTCTTTGTCACATGCTGGAACAAAGAAAGAAAGAAGGGGTGAAAGTAAATTTTAGTTAATTACATTATTCACATTTCAGCACGACTAAGAACAAAACATGTAGCAGATGGCTTTAATTGTTTTAAAATGTCTTATTTTAGTTTTTTTTTTATTTATTTTTATTTTTAGAAATAAATATTTATTTAAGAATGCAAAATTCTTAAATCCATGAAATTAATTTTAAGTTTATCTTATTTTTTTCACATTTTTGTAAATGGCTGAGATGACAGCATTTCCCTTTTATATAAATTTCAAACAAATTATATAAAAAGACGCTTAATCATATTAGTGATTGATACTATCCTCTACATTTACATTAATATAAATTTTCTTCAGAGATTTTTCAGTGATCATCAAAATAAATCATTAGCGAAAATAAGAGAAGCCACATTTATAATTCATGAATATATTTAAATGTCTTCAGCCTTTTATTGCATATCTGGGAGAGATGTCCCATCAACACATAAATATATATATATATATATATAAACACATAAAAAATACACTTTATATATATATATATATTTTTTTTAGACGGAATCTCACTCTGTTGCCAGGCTGGAGTGCAGTGGTGTGATCACAGCTCACTGCAACCTCCGCCTCCCAGGTTCAAGCAATTCTCCTGCCTCAGCCTCCCAAGTAACTGGGACTATAGGTGCGCACCACCACACCCAGCAAATTTTTGTATGAGACAGAGTTTCACTATGTTGGCCAGGATGGTCTCCATCTCTTGACCTTGTGATCCATTTGCCTCGGCCTCCCAAAGTGCTGGGAATATAGTCGTGAGTCACCCTGCCCGACCAACACATAAATATTCTAGTCTTAGAAGAAAAGTCAAGAAAAATTTCACTTAGCCTTCAGATTTGAAGCATAAATAGAAAAAGAATATTAATCAGACAGACATGGGAGTAACTATTCCAAACATATCTATAATACTATCTGCTGTGATGGTTATTAAAATTTTAATGTGAATCGGGGAAAAGAAAGATAACATGTTTATTGAGTTTATTTAATTTTGGTAGAGCTTTTGTAGGTTGTATTTTTAAGAAACATGATATGTAGAATTTTTACATCTGGGTTTTGTATAGAGATATTTTTAGGCCTCATATGACTTAAGCAACAATTTGGCTAGTGTTGCAAAAAAGAAAATATTTTCTTCAAACAGGAGATGTTTTCAAATGCATATGGCACAGTTGAAGGATTTCAGGCTTTGTTGTGGTCTTTGTGACCTCATTCTTATTTTAACACAAAGTTGTTATTAGGTTATGTGCATAGTGGTTTTGAAAACCTCTCAGAAATATTTTAGCAGATAAAAATAAAATAAACATTTTTTGATAAGATAGTCCATTTATGATACCAATTCCTTATCAAAAAATACATGTCTATTATTAGTATATGAAATATAAACCCTCCATTCCATTAAAATTCTCCAATTTTACTGTCATAAGCTAAATGATTCAAATGTTATCTCCATTCTCCCTATTCCCTTCTGGCAGACAAAGTAAAAATGAGGTAATTGTAAAAGTGTGTTTAAAATGAAAGCATTCCATCAGGTTGGAAAAAATGATTTAGGTAACATTTAAATAAAATTCCCTTTTTAGCTCTCGAGACACCATAGTAAAAGAATACTCTGTAAAATGAAAGTTTTCATTTAGTGAAAGCAGCTGTGCTAACTGGCACACTTTGGCAAAGATGACTGTATTTAAAAGAGAAAGTGCTGCCTTTGGTTTGTCAGGTAGTGACAGAGTTACTGCAGGAGATTCTGTTCTTCATGAGAGAAAATTAATTCCTGTAATCAAATACTGTGGATTACAGTCTTTGTCTCCTTCCACCTTGGCCACAGAAGCAACTCCAAAGCTTTTTATTAAGCCACACTCCATGGGCTTTTGTAAAACAAGCAAGGACATATTCAGCATAAATAATTTCACCTGCTACATTTTGTAGCACCAGAACGTAGCCTATTGCTACTTTGAGACTGAGAGCTACTACCTTGGAAATGGCTATATTTGTTAAGACTTTATTTGGAGAAGGAAAGGAAAATCACAGAAACACACACACACACACACACACACACACACACACACACATTTAGGCAAAAGAAATCTTGGTGATATTTGAAAATGGAATTACAGAGCAGTTATAGAGCCATATGTTTGGTAAAATGATTTCCAGTAATTAACAAGAACTTTTGCAGAAATATTAAAACTAATTACTAAATGATGTTTAGTAGTAGTGAAATAAAAGCACAATTAGTCTTCTTAAGTTTTCAGTTCTTACATACACACAAACACACACTCATACACATACATCCTATCTAGTATATATGCAGTCGAGATTATTTAAGTTCATTATGCATAATTAGCAAAGAATAGTGTTTTGAAAGTTGTAGCATTTTTAATACATTACATATGAAAAGTAATATTTTTATATAGGACAAGTGAGAGGATAGAGATTCAGGGAAAAGCAGAAAACACAATTCACAAGGAAAAAATGACCTACAGTCAGAGTAGGATAGAATCTTCTTCTCTCTCTACAGTTTCTATCCTTTAATATCAAAAAGTTTATTATGTATAGAGGAAAAGAGCTGCTCCTTCTCCTCCTATCTACCAATTAAATCTCAGGTCCATTCTTCCCCATCAATCAATTTCAGTGTCTGACCAAGCCTTCAAGAAGATATAGGCACCCCAAAATCCATTGCTCTCATCCAAGAAAGAGCCTTACTTATACTTTGGGAAGACTGAAGAAGGGTTTTGTCAGTTGAATAAAACTAGCCAGTCTTCTATTATTATCTATTAGGTAGTTCTGAGTTTTGACTAAAAAAATCAATCTTGACTGTATTTAAAACTGAGAAAGAATACTTTATTACTTTCTCCTCCAAAGTTTAGCTTGGGAGCTCCCCAATCAATTAATAAAATACACACATACTTATGTAAACAAGTAAATCTCCAACAAAATGGAAATTAGTCTATTTTCGTTTATAAAAATGTAACTAAAGTTATACTTTTAAAAGCAGACAGTTAAAATGTGTGAATTATCTTATTGTTCGATACAGTATTCTTTAAAATACAAGGGAATATGATTTCTAAAGTAATCCTAAATTTAGTTGTCCTGATTCAGTCTAGTTAGACCTATGTTCCAGAGCAACACCAATTTGATTCTTATGATTCCCTCTAGTATTATAGGGTAGGGCTATTCTGGTTTTCTTTATGTTGGGTTTGTGGTTTTTCCACTTAACCAACAAAATGGCCCTTTAGAGCTAATTGGGGTTTATTTAGGGCAATGCTTACACAACTCTGTAAACAAAATTGATTTGTGAAAAAGAAGACATAGCAACAAATCTCTCCCAGAGAACTTTGTATCATAGTCCCTAGTTTTTAGTACCCATGAGGCAGAGGGATGGCTACATTTGTCAACAGGATACCTTTCCTAGCGCATAGGTGCTGTTAGAAATAGATAATGAATGTGAATGTAGCTCTCTCGTATTCAGTGAACTCAATGATCACCTTGTGTTTGTTCTCATCCTCTTTTCTATAGCCAACCCAACCCGAGCAGGCGGCAGAGAGCCGTACCCAGGCTCAGCAGAAGTGATCCGGGAGTCCAGCAGCACCACGGGTATGGTCGTTGGGATAGTAGCTGCCGCCGCCCTGTGCATTCTTATCCTCCTCTATGCCATGTACAAGTACAGAAACCGGGATGAAGGCTCATACCATGTGGACGAGAGTCGAAACTACATCAGTAACTCAGCACAGTCCAATGGGGCTGTCGTAAAGGAGAAACAACCCAGCAGTGCGAAAAGCGCCAACAAAAATAAGAAAAACAAGGATAAAGAGTATTATGTCTGATCCCAAGATCTTAAATGGACACTTGTATAGAAATAGTCTTCATTTTATCTGAGACATAATATAAACTTACTTACTTTCCTTTTTATGAAGCACATACAAAAGAAGACAGGGAATGCAATCAGGAAGGAAAGACTTTTTAAAAAATAAAAACAAGTATCTCATGCTCTTGTTTCTCAAAAAAGAAAAACAAAAAACAAAAAACAGGGGCCAATAAATTCCCTAACATCCACAGTGTTTTCATTTACTCTGCTTGTCTTTATGTTGCTGGAACATTTCTAAAAGACAGTGATGACCGCACGCATTCATAAAGCAAAGGAGTATTACAGCATCAAGGCACAACACAAAAACCAACACAAAACATAACACAAAAAAGAAGCTACCTATGATCCTGGATTTAGCCAAAGTGCTAGCGCTTTCCTGAGAAGTCAGTTAGTCCAATTGCCAGAGAAGACTGTCCTTTTGAGTGACTCAACCTGCAAACCTTCAAGAGTTTGCCGCCTGGTGCAACTGGAGCAGTGGTTGGAACTTGCATTTGAAACAAAGTGCTGGCTTTTTTGAAGACTTGTGTAGGAACACATTCAAAAAGCCCCTTTCTGGTTGTGAGAGAGGAAAAAAAGTATGGAGGCCTTATTTTCAAAAATGTGAAATATAAGGCACATTTTCACACAAAATTTCAAAACAAAAACAAGAGGGCATAGATGCAATCATTGGGAAATTTTCATGCACGCTTATTATGTTATTACATACGTTTATATAAAATCCATCTCTGTGTGCTTTCTGGACTGTGATAAGTGACGTTTTATAGCCTGTTGTATAGAAAATGCAAAATATATCTCTGCTCTTCAGCCATTTTTGGTAAATTCAATGTTATAAGTGTTGCTAAGTATAGGGAGTTTTATGACATCAGAGCAACAATTATTTCATTTGTTTTTTTTTTTTTTTGCCACCATTATAAATTGCCACAATTACTTACTTTTATTTTTTAAAGAAATTACAGTGTAGTGTTTATTCTAAGGAAGATATGTATGAATGTATATAAAAAGACTCAGCTACTTTTTTTCTTATATGTACAGCCTTCATTCTGTTGCAATTGAGTTTTAGTACTTGTATGAAAGGTGTGAATTAGAAAGTCAAATATATACATATGTATCTTATAATCTTTTCTCCCTGAAATACATTCCCACATACATTCACTATTTTCACACACACACACACACACACACACACACGAATCCACAGCAATCCATCAGATGTACTGGAAGAGCCAAACGTGCATACAATAGCAAATATTTATTGACATATTGAAAAGCAGGAAGGAAGAGGGTTGTGCCAAGGTTTTGATGACAAATGGGGTGATTTGCTTCATTGAGATCTTGCTCCCAGGTAACCCCAAGAAGATTTTAGTCCCTAATGAAATGAACCTTTCCTTATCAAATAGAATATCACTGATATACTGCTGCATGAATAAGAACCATTATGTGGGCAGGTTTTTGGAAGCAAAATTGATTAATCTACAACTTAACTCTGGCTGCTGCAATTGAAAACTTTCTTTCTAATAAAGTAATATATATATTCTCTGAATCTGATGTGCATGATGAACATTTCTGGAAAGTAAACATTTTCTCAACTAAGAAAGTATTTTTCAGTAATTTTTTATTCTGTGTTACCCATTTAAGAAAATCATTCTCTGTTCATTATTGACTATGTTTTAACTTTTCTGGTTTTACATATATATCATTAAATATAGTTTTAGTTTAAAACATTAAGTAGTAGAAAAGTATAGATTATACACTTGTTTTTGCATATTATTCAATGATGTTCACAGCAATAAATTATTAATATGAGAAGGTAGTGCGAAAGCAATGCATTATTACATCGCAAGTTGATGCTTCAGTAAAAATTGGTTGCATTACTTGAATACCTTCTAAAAGAAAGATAATAAATTTTGTAGAAGAGAAGAATACCTTTACAATTAGCTTTAATCAGCAAAGGCAAAAAATGCAAAACATCTTTTGTGATACTTTAATTAATGGAAAAAAACCAAGAAGTGACCTGGATTTCAGACGTACAGCACCTTAGAAATATGTATAATTCATAGCAAATCACCACTATCTATGGTTGCCAAGTAATTGTTGTGAAAGAATCTTAATGGCTTTTTATGACCCAGAAAGTAGAAGGTATACAATGAAAATTTAATATCCATTACTTCTTTTCTAGATTTTCATTTTTTTTTAATTTGCCGCGTTAAAGAATTCATGAGTCTTTTCTTTTCCCCCGTCTCATTCAGTCTTACTCAGGGAAAGCCAGTAAAATAAGAAGGGAAGTGTAAAACTACTGATTTACAGCTTGAAGGGTTGTTGTTGTTTTTTTTTTTTTTTAATTTTAAGGTTGCTTTTCTATTTTATCTATTAAGCTTGAACCAGTTTCCATCTGGATAGATTCTAAAATATAATAGAAAATAAATTGAATAATGGTAATTTTAAGCAGTATATCTATGAAATGTGTTGTTTGGGATTGATTTCAATGTTTCTCCCCAGCATAAATTTTAAAGTTACATGCAATGATATAGTCTATTATCAGTAAGATTATTTCTAATATTATTGGCTTACACAAACTCACTCTAGCAAAACTTATTTTTTCTTGAATGGAAAAAGAAAAGAGGGGAACAGAGTTAGAAGGAGAAAATGATTTGAATCCCAACTATCTTCATACCAAACATATCAGGGTTCCATGCATAGTTTGCAGTTGATTGAGGATTTCACACTACTTGGCATAAATTTGATTACATCTCTAGACTGTAACTTTTCTGATTGATTATGCTTCTTTTTTATCCATGTAATGTGTTGCCTTTTTTAAAACAACAAGTACTACAATAACGTGTGAAGTGGTCAATCCCTAAGACATCAAAGAAAGGCCACAAAACCGTACCCTTCTAGTGCTTTGTGTGATTGGGTATCTAAGGGGTTTTCTTCTTCTTTTTTTATTTGTTTGTTTGTTTTTCTGTTGCAAGGCCAATTTATCCATTATTGGAAATGCTAAGCAAGTGGAATTTACTGTTTTGTTAATAAAATATTTCTTAATACAACTGTGGATTTACTGATTTTAAAAAGTATATGCGGCACCATTTCATGATGTGGTGAAAGTGGGAAAGTGGTGAAAGTGGAACAGTAAGGAAGACTGCATCTGAAGGGAATACCCATCCTTATATTACAGAGGAAGAATGTTGACTCTCTTTTGTCTGAATTTTACTAGTCATTAAACACCTCTATATTCATACAATTAAAGGTAGAGCGACTCAATGTACTTTTGTATACATTTGTTCATCTTGATATGCCAGAAATCATAAACTGATACAGTATTAATTGAAAACAACATTAAAATACTAATTTCATAAATATGCTTTTTCTCTATAAAAAACAATGGAATCCAAGTTAAGTAAACCTGTGATTAAATTCCAGCACTATCACATACTAGTTACTATTTGCCTAATTTCTTTGACTCTCACGTGTTATTTGAAAAAAAAATAAATGTATAAAAGAACATAGTGTTTGTTTCCATAGAACTGTATTTATTTCTCACAAAATAAATTGGCTTTTTAGAAATCAGATGATTCATCAGAGTAAGTTTTAGTTCAACAGTTGGTAACTGCTTTAAAACCCTGGCACTTGAAAATGATTTTCTGATGAAAATGCGTAAGTTTAGTCTTTTTTTCTTCAACAGTAAAAAGTCTGAACATGAATGCTTAATTCATTTTGAACCTGCAGTGTCTAGATATATTTGTTATTTCTTTATTACTATTAATTCATGATTGTAAAAATGTAACAGAAACAATCCACATTTTATTATTGTCTAAATTAAAGGATATATAATTTAGTTTCCCTCAAAAATATGTAAGCACTTCAAAGGCAGTTGCTATATAAAACCTATTATTAGTAATCAGACCAAATATTTTGGGTCTTAACCTATAGAGGGCATAGATGTCCAGGGCCCAGTGATTAGGCCTCAAGGGTTGCTAACTTATATATATGTAATAATAGAGATATATATGTAAAATATATATGTATATATAATGGATATAAACATATATATAATTGCTATTACATGTAAATATATAAATATATTGAATATGAATATTTTAATATAAGTATTAAGTGTTTAACATAAAATAATTATATATTATATATATTTATACATACAATAACTTGGCAGGTATATGTGAATGAGCATTTTCCCAGTAAAAGTAATCATTAGGTTCATCAAATCCTCAAACGGTTTCAAAATTCCCCAAAAGATTGAGAATCACTAAAACACATTAGATATAAACAAAACTTTTTTAGAAATAATACTGAAGATGAATGGTTCAGCGAGTATTAAGAAGGTCAAGAAATACAAAAATTAGTCAGGAGTGGTGGTGGGCATCTGTGTTCCCAGCTACTCAGTAGACTGAGACAGGAGCATTGCTTGAACCTGAGAAGTGGAAGTTGCAGTAAGCCAAGATTGCACCACTGCACTCCAGCCTGGGTGACAGAGCAAGACTCCATCTCAAAAAAGAAATCGTCAAGGAGATGGCATGAACTAACTTTAACCATTACAGTATCCTTCTCTATAACTAAATGTCCAGTTATACAATTTTTATTGAAATTAATCTTGCTTCATTTTTACAAGTTCAGTCTTCAATTATTTATGGAGGTCTAGTATATGAAAATCACCCCATTCATCCTACATATCTCTACTCTTCTGAACAACTTAGTATTAACTTAAGGGCAAACTTCTCCAAGAATTGGAATCTTTGATTAACACCTTGAAGACAGTCAGTGAATATCTAATATGCAGCAAAGTCTTACCCAACAATGCATCCATCTTTAAGCATGTAGAGGTCATCAGTATTTGAGAGTGGCAGCTAGACTATGAAAAATACCTTACTGACCCTAAATATGTGGTCACCTTTAAATAAAAAGGAGAAAATAACTTCTTGAGAAACATAGAATATGGAACCATAGCATTCATTCAGTAAAAATAACAATCAATAAAAGAAATATTGAATGCTTCTGGTCTGTGAAATTCAGATGATTACTGATTAGAACAGTGTGCTTTCAGTTAAGTAAAATAATCTTAATAATGATCTGTCACAAGCACCAGCAGTTCAAGCAAAATACTAGATTTGAAAATTACTAGCTGTGGGACTTCGTGCAATCACTCAATCATACTAAGTTTATTCAGCCATAAAAGAGAATGATAAGGAGACAACCTATAGGATTGTGAGGAATAAAAAACATAATGCACTTAAATGCTTTGCATAAAGTTCAATATTTTACTAAAAGATAAAAGTTAAAGTTCACCTGTGTAATAAGGTAAAATTGAAGTGTGCTAGGTGGCTACTAAGAGAGTAGAATTACCATAAATTCCTAGATTTAAAATTAAGACTATTGTAGGTGTTTATGTTAATATTTTTCCCAACATAGGAGACACTTTTACAATGTCCCAGACAAAGCATTGCATAGCCATGGCTAGAGGAAGGGTAGCTCCTTTGCAAGGCAATCGATTTCATGATAGGATAATTTTGGTTCCTTATATCTAGTTTTCTGTAACTTTCACTTATTGATTCTAATTCTCTTTGTGCAAAATAGAATATACCCTTTTTCCCCATGACAGCCTTTCCAATACCATCACCCTCCCCTAAACACTGTCTGGATTTTCTCTTCTCCAATCTTAATATTCTGGTTTACCATGGCCAGTATTCAAATTATATAGATTCTAAGCATCTTATAATCTTAGTAACCTTTTCCTGAACCTCTGTTCACAAAATCTGACACCAAACAACCACAGCATTTGGTGATCAGCCAAAATACAATGGATTTTTCACCTTCCTTGATTTGAACTTTTTCTCCCTGATAATGACACTTAAGATTTCATAATTTTTCAAAAGCATATATTGCTTGTTTGAATTACATTGAATTTATGATCAACAAAATTATCAGATTTTTTCCAGGTAAAGTCTCCTTTAACTTGTACCTAGACACTTATTACTCGAATGTAAATGTAGTAGTTTACATTTAACCATGAGAAATTTCATTGTATTGAAGACTGATCAGTTCAGATAAATTTATATCTTGATTTTCTTATATGATGTCCTACTATTCATCATTGGCAAATTTTGCATACATTTACATGAAAATAAGTTCATTAGGGAAAGAGTTCTGAGGGAGGCCTCAAAAAGACCTCCCTGCAAATGGTGCTTTTCAAACAGAGGCACTTTGCCCAGGAGACATTTGGTAATGTCAGGACCCAGTTTTGGTTGTCATGTTTTGGGTGGAGAGAACTATTCGTGTCCACAGGGTAGAGATTAGGTATGCTACTGAACAACCCAAAGTGCACAGGACAGCCTCTCCCTTCACCCCAGCAGACAACTGTCCTGTCCAAATGCCAGTAGTGCCAAGTTTGATAGGCATAACACATATCCACTGGCGAGGATAATATGTCAAGTTGCTAATAATCTTTGAGTGGGAATTTTCCATCTACCAAGAAAAACATAAACTCAGTTGCCTTGCAATGAGGATACAAAATGATTTCCTCCTAATTTGTTAGTGAATCTATTCGAAAAGGAAATAGCTTAATTTGTAATGCTGTTTATTAATTATTACCACTTCTTTTAAAAAGTGGCCAGAAAGTATATATTTTTTAAATAACTCTTATTTTGGGCCAGGCGCGGTGGCTCACGCCTGTAATCCCAGCACTTTGGGAGGCCAAGGCGGGCGGATCATGAGGTCAGGAAATGGAGACCATCCTGGCTAACAAGGTGAAACCGCCTCTCTACTAAAAAATACAAAAAAATTAGCTGGGCGTGTTGGTGGGCACCTGTACTCCCAGCTACTCAGGAGGCTGAGGCAGGAGAATGGCGTGAACCCGGGAGGCAGAGCTTGCAGTGAGCCGAGATCGCGCCACCGCACTCCAGCCTGGGGGACAGAGTGAGACTCTGTCTCAAAAAACAAACAAACAAACAAACAAAAAAACCTCTTATTTTAATTTCAAGCTCATCACTGTAGAATTAAATACATCTTTTGAGTATTACAATTGAAATCAGGGCAAAACTTGCTTCCTTCATTCTTCTAGTATCACATCTTCCTAAAAAATGTCAAAACGACTAGTTCTCCTTCAAGTTGTTTGGAACGCAATTGACCTTGACATGGACAGATAAACTTTTGAAGAAGGAATTTAGAAATCATTTATTCTTTGCCTGCCTTGAACATCAGTTCTCGCTGGTACCCTAGTCTTGGGGATCTGATTTCAAGGGGCTTAGGTATCAGCGTGTGATTTCTGGCTGCTTAGCCCATTCCAGAATCTCTGTTATTCTGTACCATTTTCAGAGGACCCTGATAATTGACTTTTACTTCCATTATCCAATAAGGTTTCTCAATATCAGAATGCTCTTCAGAGAAGTGATTGTGGGGGAGCACTAGATGGGAGTGAGGAAATGAGTTGGGGAAATTTAAAAAGCCAATTAACATTGATTATATAATAGGTTACTGCCATGAGGAATACTACTTGGGAATTCTAGGAGACAGCATAAAGCATGCTTCAGAATTATTTCACCTGAAAGCCAAGGAATGGAACTATGTATCCATAGATTTCTATCAGTCTTAGGTAAAGGGCTATTAGGAGGGCAAGAAGGTAAGGATGATAATTAACTTCAAAGTACTTTGTGTGGCATTTCCTACTGACTGGGTAAGCTTTGTGGTTGAAGGCCCTCAAGTAAAAAGCTGCAAGTGTTTCCAGCTGGAAGCCACTGGGTTATTTTGCTCCAGAATGATGCATGCTAGAGTATGTGGGTGAGCCACCTGCAACATTGTTACAGTTTGTGTGTGTGTGTGTGTGTGTGTGTGTGTGTGTCTTTGTACTTACACTAAATACATTCAGTTCTCTGTCTAGTAAAATTGGTTCAACGCATTCTCCAAAGTAATGTGATTCCATCCTCAGAGAAGTCTCTCTCTCTCCTCTGTGGCCCTATTATGATTTCCTTAAAGCCACTAGGGCTAGATACTATTCATCTTGCAATCATTTACCGCAAAATGATTGCAATAGTCTATGAACTTGTATCCTTTTCTCAGTTTTAATGGGATAGTTTATCCCAGTGTGTGTCACATGTAGCAGCTGAAGTTCAAATCCTGGATAATATTCTCTCTAAATATAACCTGGATGTGTCCTAGCCCTCCTCTGTGGATGGGAAAATGTAGTCATGGAAATCAGATTCAGCTGTTTTGATTATTCAAAATAACTCACTTTATGTTCTGCTGTCCACTGTGAAGTTGTCTCAGATGCCTGCCATTAGCTAGGAGGGAATGGG
Source organism: Rhinopithecus roxellana (assembly GCF_007565055.1). Taxonomy (NCBI): domain Eukaryota; kingdom Metazoa; phylum Chordata; class Mammalia; order Primates; family Cercopithecidae; genus Rhinopithecus; species Rhinopithecus roxellana. The sequence goes on from NC_044565.1 coordinate 97,824,019, forward strand.
GGTGGAATCAATTTCTTTCATGTCTGTGGAAAAAACTGAGAATGAGCCTGTAAGAAGTTTAAGCATTTCTTTACTCCATGTTCCCAGTGGTAAGTTTGAATTTTATAGTCAGGAGATGAGGTGGAAGAGGCTGTGCCTTTGGCATCGCTTAGCTTACTCAGGTACACTACATATGGTCTGGGTCTCACTTACAGACACTTGGCCTGTGTTTGTGTGGCTTTCCATTGGATGGTGGAGAGTAGTCCAGAAAGATAGCCTCTTAACTCTTTACACCCTTCCTGTTTCTCCTTCAACTAATTCTTTTAACCTTACTGTTTTTGCTTCTCCTGTGACTTGGAAATCTTGATCCCTGGTATGGGTTTTAAAGCAAAGCCGTTGTGACTTTCTGCATGAGAAGTTTACAAAAACTGAAAATGGAGAAAGAGAGTGGAGACATCCATGGGGTCTTGTACTGTGGATACAGTTTTATATTTCTCTTTTTTAAATTATCTTTATATATTAAAAAAAAAAATCCAACATCACACTGTGCATGTTGTTCTTCTGTCAGCAGTCCTTACAGGAAACCTGAACTGTTTGCTTAATTTTAGACCAAATTATGCAAAAGAGTTACTATTTTCTTACTGAGCTTGACTCATGTTATAAAGACACCTCCACTACTTTAGTAGGAGCCATATTCTCTCACCTCCTCCTTGTTCCGCTGCCTCTCATTCCTGCCTGCAGAAGGCAGAGATAAGGTAGCCATGCTCGTAGGTGCAGATGTAAAATGGGAGCTCTCAGAGAGCTCTGAACTCAGCCACCACAGTTACCTTTGATGTCTTTTCATTGATTTCCTCTTGAATATTATCTCTAAATTTATATTTTTTAGAGTTTCTACTCTATTTTTAGTATTTCTCATTTGTCTTTAGCCATATTTACCTCCAGAGCACCTCGCTATTGGATAATACATATTTTCTTCATATTTTTACGAAGTTTTTCTCCCAAAGCTTATAACATACATATTACTTGTCCCAGAAGTTCCCTTCCTTCTCTGTTATAAATCCCACAAGATTTTCTGTCCCTTGCATCATTACCACAGCACTTCATTATTTCTTGTTAGTGAGAATTAGGTCTATCATTTGAATTTGTTGCCTTTCAAGACTTATGCAAATGGTCTACTTTTATTAAAATAAAACGTAAGTAGCTAGAATTTTGACATCTTAGTTCTGTTCCAGTTTTATTACCCATTCTGTAAAATCTTATCCATTACTGTACATAATGTCATTTTTTCTCCTCTATGCTTTAATTGTCATCAAATCTCATCATACTTAAATGGTAATGTTACTGAACAAATATTTTACATGGAGAGACACTCTACTTCTGATAATATGTGATTTTAGAATGTAATACTCAGTTTACATTTGTGAATAAGACGACTATAATTATTTTTCATGAATACTGAAGCATGTAGTTAAAATTTTCTGTGTGGCTTAATAGTTAATGATTACAAATGTTTTTGCAATACTTTATCGCTTACAAAGTAATGGCACAAATAGCATTTCATTCGATTTTAACCACAACCCTCTGTATATGATATTACCAAATAAATTCAGGCATTCAATGTCCTGATGTTACACACACCCACGCTCACACACACATATACATGCACACACAGAGTCATGCATTGCTTAACAACAGGGATATGTTTTGAGAAATGTGTCATTAGGAGATTTCATCATTCTGTGAACATCATAGAGTGTATTTATGCAACCTAGATAGTATAACCTACTACACATCTTGGCTATATGGCATAGCCTATTGCTACTAGTGCTACTAGGCGACAAACCTGTACAGAATGTTACTGTACTGAATACCATAGGCAATTGTAACATAATGTTAAGTATAATTTAAACTATCGAAACAGAAAAGGTACAGCAAAAATCTTGTGATACCGCCATCCTATATATATATATATATACACACACACACACACACACACACACACACACACACACACATATATATGCCATGGACCAAAACATCTCTCTACAACACATAACTGTATATTAAAAATTTAGGAACACAATGGTTTTAGAAATCTTTAAGTAACTTAGAAAGTATTACCAAAAAAAAAAAAAAAAAAACAAAAAAAAAAAAACCAAAAAAACCAGCCAAATTAACTAGCAAGTTCTCAATTATTTTTATTCTGTGGTTATGAGGATATGAAAAATGTTGTTGTTAACAGAAATCTATAATAATTCAACAAGGTATTTCTAGCTTTATCATATTACAACTCACTTATTGGAGCAACTGGCAAATAGCACAACTTTTATTTCTTTAAAGGCTACTAATAAACAAAAGAAAAAAATACTCAGTAATGAGTGAGTAACATGCATATGTATCTCAGCTAATACAAAAGATATTAAGGAGAGAAGGATGAAGCAAAATAATCCAAACGTAGTTATGCATTTGAGGAATGTGTTGGCTGTAATGATATTTCCTGTTACTAGCACTTTCCAATTTATTATCCTATTTTATTTTTACAATGCTCCTGTGAGGTAGATACAACAGATTTATATCTCCATTCTGTAAATGATAACAGTGAGAGCCAGAAAGGTTAAGAAACCAAATGTAAAGTGACTGCTAGCAATAAATCAATATTTTATATATTAGGTCAGGTCTCTCCTGAAACTAGGGGAACTAAATTTAGTATCATAGATTAGAATATATGAAAAATACTTTTAAAACTTCTTATTGTGTAGATAAGGAAATTGGGGCTTAACTTTAAGAAATTTACTTTAAATTACTCTGCCTGTTAGCAGCAAAACTAGGACTAAAGCCTGGTGCCCCTGACTCCAATTCCAACATCCTGTCTTCATAGCCAAGAAATATAAACCCTGCCACCAGAAAATAAAAAAGCCATCATTCCTTGCCCAAACTTGATTTCTTTCCACCTCTCTGATGTAAATCTTGCAGCTGACCTGTGGGTTTATCAGATAAAATTATTACTATAAAGTTAGTGGCAAAGGTACAATGTTTAGCACAGAGTGGCTAGTCATTAGATTTTTTTGGAATGAAGGAATCAATACAATTGGCTTGGCATTGGCATTTTAACTAATAATATCCACATCTTATTTCTCTGATGTAGTTGAGCAACAGATGATTCAAAAGTCAACGGGAAAAGATAAGCAAAGGATTTATATTTTGCTGACAGTATTTTCTTATCTATTATCTCAACTATGAAATTTTCCTTCTACTGCCTTTATCTTATAGGCCTGGAGAAAGAGGCAGCACTTTTCTCAATACTTTTTGTTTTTACACCACACATTTACACAACATTTTCTTTTACTAAATAATTCCTTTGCCTTCTATTTTTGCTTTAACACCTAGCCTAGAACATTCTTTTAAGATTCACCATCTCTGTGAATTTCAATATTTCTGTTAGTAATCCTCTCGATAGCCTGGCTTCAGAATTCCTCATCTTGTTACATCCCAAGGAGCTCCATCTAAGTTCAGTCTCAATTACTAAGTAATAATTCATACATATCCAAAAATTTTTAAACAGAAATGCATTTTTTTTTTAAATCAAAATTCTGAGATCTCCACTAATGACTATACACTTGACCCTTGAACAACATGGGATTGAGCTCCATGGGTCCACTTACATGCAGATTTTTTTCAATAAAAGTTACATGAAATGTACTGCCCTCTCCCGCCTCCCCTTACCCCTTCTTCTACCTCTTCCACTTCTGTTACCCCTGAGACAGCAAGACTAACCCCTCTTCTTCCTCTTTAGATTGCTCAATATGACGATGACAAGGCTGAAGACCTTTATGATGAAGAGCATGCATTTAGTAAATACATTTTCTTTTTCTTATGACTTTCTTAATAACATGTCATTTTCTCTTATTTTGTTGTAAGAATACAGTATATAATACACATAATGTAAAATACATGTTATTCAGCTGTTTATCTTATCAGTAAGGCTTCTGGTCAAGAGCAAGCTAATAATAGTTAGGTTTGGAGAAGTTGAAATTATATTTGGATTTTCCACTTCTCAGGGGGTTTGTGCACCTAGCCCATGTATTTTTCAAGGGTCAACTGTGTATCCTAATTGTTCCTCTTTTCCATGCATCACTCCAGCTAACCTTGTTTGCCTCAATTATAATATCTTGGGCTGTCTTTGTATCCTATTCTATCATTATGTTAATGTCTCATATATATTGTCCCATTGCCTACACAAAAACTCAAACTGTAGTTAATAGTGTTCCTAAAGCCATTCCAAGAACACTTCTATTCACCCATTTTATGGACTGCTATAGTAAAAAGCCAATCTGCAGCTCTATGGTAAGCTCATCCATCCTCTGTTTCCACCATCTATCCTAATTCTAAGCATTTTACATTGCCTTGAGTTGCATACATTGACAATTGCATTAGACATCTAATTCCTTAAGTATCTCAATCACAACAAATGGACTTCATTATCTGCAGTTTAAAAATCATAGGTAAATAGCATTAATATCCTCCTAAGAACACAGAATGAAAATCAAAGAAACATATTTTAAATTACACCTGACATCTTAAGGAATTTTTCTAAAATCTTTTCCATATGGGATTCTAAAAAATTCTCTTTTCGATATAAAATTTATTTTTTTAAAAAATTTCTTTTCTAGGTTTACTACCTCAAATAAGTCTAGTTTTCTACCTGTGCAATATCCTTGGTCAGTTCAGAATGTTATTATTTTTGTCTAGACTTTTATAATAGCCTTAAAACCACTATCTCTCCTCCACATTCATCATTTTTTCTGATCTACCCTTCACACTTCTGATTACAGTACCCTCCGGTTCCAAGGAGTTCAATGGCTCCACATTCTACATTGGAGCTTGCTACCTCTCCTCCTCTCAAACTGAACCAATTTTCCATGCACTTGCCTGTCTCTGTAACTTTCCTAATTTTGCTACTCTTCCTAAAAGTGACAGTTTGTTAACCAGTTTTTCTACCAATAGAACTTACTGTCCTCCCTTAAGGCCCACTTTACTATCTTCAGTTAAGCTTTCTCTGATCAACCCAGTTATAATTAATTACTCCTTCATTCACATAGATGTTTGCTCAGGCTTCTGGTTATCATTTATTTTAATCGGCTTCGGCTGACACTTAAGTGTTGATATATTTTCTCAATTAGTTGTAAGCTCAAATCTCAACTCCAACAGAAAAAACTTATAATTGCAGAAATTACAGTCACTTTTTTCTCCTGTGTATTGGTGTGACACACTGTTCCTATCCCTTGAATTGCATTTAGAGCAACTTTTATATAGTAATTATTCATAATATAATTAATTATGAATCATTTTGTATTCACACCCATGGTAGACAAGAACACTGCTTTTTAAAAAAATTCATTTATTCAAATCTTTCTGAGACATCTGTGATGTGCTATGCCCTGAGCTAGGCATTCAATATGTAGTTGTGAGCCCACATGGAGTTTACATTTCATAGGAGAAACAAACAGTAATCAAAGAACCACAGGCATAAATCATGCGTTACAATCATCATTTGTGTTACAAACATTACTTGTGTAACAAAATAAATATGACTATAGGATAAAAGAAGTTACTCTGAAGTAAGATTAGTTAACTGAGCAGTTCAGTTATCTCTGAAGATGACACTAACCAGGTGAAAGCAGTGGGAGGAGCACTGTAAGCTGAAGCTCTGGATCAAGAGTAGCCTGGTACATGCGAGCAACCAGGTGAAAATCACTGAGGATGGAGCACAGTTAGCAGGGGAGCCAGGATGGGAAGGAACAATTTGCAAAAGGAGCTGGAGTATTAAAAAGGGGCTGGATAATTTTATCTGCAGGCAACAAAAAGTGCTACTTAAACTATCTTACTGAGGAAACAAAATGATTCACATAGTAGAAAACCTAAAGCAATGATAAGCCGGTCCTTCTAAGAATTCTCACCATTCCCCAACACAGATCCCTTTCTAGCATTTGGCTAGGTATGGTTTTGTTAGAGGTGATCTGGTTAGAACTCACGTTTTATACCACTGGCAGAGCTGACTTTACTTAATACTTGACAATATTTTCTCCTATCCTAAAGGTCTATCATGACAGGAAAGAATTGACTGTCTTTGGAATTAAGATCGAAAGTCAATATTTAAGGTAAAAATATTAGATAGAGCAAAATTATGCCAAAACACAGTTAGTCATACAATATAGTATTGTTCCTCATTAAATCTCATATAACTAATTTTAATTCTGTAACAGAAGAGATCACCTTTCCTTGAGCATCAAATGTTTGTGTTTAAGGACTGTGTTATATGAAAAACTTGTATCTTTATTTTTCTCTGAATGTAAAACAGATACGTAAAAATTAAGACTGAGGAAAAATCACATTTCTAATGTCCACCTCATGTTCCTTCTAGACCTTCCGATCGCTGAGTGGAACAGAGAGCTGAATCATCCACATTATTTACATTTTTGTCTCATTCTATTTTTTTGAAAAATCAGCACCTCTAGCTGAAATTATGTTTGTAGGAAATATCCTCATTCTATATATATTACTAGTCTTTTGTAAGTGACCAGCAATGACCTTTGTAGTAACCAAGAAGAACTACATTAAAATCTTAACCAAAGAATACACACATACACGGGAACACATACAGCCAAAAACTCGATATTTGTCATTATGAATATCTGGGATGACTAATTCTTTCTGACTTTTAAAAGGCTATTGTAACAAGTGAAATATTCATATTCCACGTGAAAATATTAGAGAAATAATTCAGTGAGAGACAGAGAATAGAAACATACTTTTCCCTGGACATTCTTGAGGATGCATGTGATGCCAGTAAATGCAGAGAGGGCAATAACCGGTACCCAATATAAATTTTCAGTCTCTTGATGATTACCACTAGCCATTGGGGAAAATCTCGTTCAAACTGGACAATGAATAAATAGCCAAAGACCATTTTAGGTGATACCCTTCTAGTTCGGGATAAATAATAAAAAGTATCCCCAGTATGGTTGAAATTGTATGGTTCATACTAACAATGGCATTATAATGATAAGGCCCAAGAAGATATGGATGGGACATTCTCCTCTGCTGAAAACACACATAAATAATACAGGGGATCAATAAAGTCAAATATTGGTTTTGGAGGAATATTCATAAAATATTCATAAAATACTTTATTACGAATAAAATAACATTCATAAAATATTAAAAGAAAACTTGCGGCAGGAATGGTCAAAGTAAAAGAAGGTTTTTGTTGTTTCTGTCTGGGATTTTTGTTGTTGTTTTTTGAGACAGGGTCTCTCTGTGTCACCCAGGCTGGTGTACACTGGTGTGATCATGGCTCACTGTAGCCTTGACATTCCAGGCTCAAGTAGATCCTCCCACTTCTGCCTTCCAAGTAGCTTGGACTACAGATGTGTGCCACCACACCTGGCTAGTTTTGTAAGACAGTTTTGGTAGACACTGGCCCTCCCTGTGTTGCCCAGGCTGGTCTTGAAATCCTGGACTCAAGTGATCCTCCTTCCTCACACTCCCAAAGTGCTGGAATTACAGGCATAAGCCACTAGGCCAAGAAGATGTTTTAAAAGTCAGGAATTTGTATAAAAGAATACAAAATTACAAATACTACAAAGATTTAAAAGAAGGTGTTATGAAGATGTTAGTTAATAGCTTTGTGATTTCAACTAAATTTCAAATTTTATTAATAAACGTCTCTAGAGAAACATAGCTTACCAAAACTGACTCAAGAAGAAATCTGAATTGCATTAATAAAGATTAAAATTGTTGGATAAATAGGTAGAACGTTTCCCAAAGAAAAATACTTGGCCCATATTTTTGCTAAGGAGTACCACCCATTCAAAGAACAAATAATTACAACCTTATATAAACTATTTCAGAGTATAGACATATGGGAACATTGCAACTTATTTTAGGAAATTAACAAATCCTTGACTAACAAGTACAGTAGTTATAGAAAATTTATAGGCTAATATCACTCATGAAGATATATGTCAAAGTGGTAAATGTTTAATGAACTGATTTCATGTATATAATAAGAGACTAAGATGAATTTATTTCAGAATTCAAGGTTCACTTAACCTTAGAAATATCTGTATTTGTGATTCATCACATTAACATATTAAAAGAAAAAAAGAATAAAATTCAATATAGATTCATAATTTTAAAAATAAGGACTTTTTTTTGAGTCAGGGTCTCACTCTGTCGTTCAGGCTGGAGTACAGTAGCAAGATCACAGATTACTGCAGCCTCAATCTCCCAGGGCTCACATGGTCCTCCCACCCGAGTAGATGAGACTGCAGGTGCTTACCACGATGACCGGCTAATTTTTCTTTCTATTTTTTTGTAGAGATGGACTCTCGGTATGTTGCCCAGGCTGGTCTCAAACTGCCAGGCTCAAGTGATCCTCCCACCTAAGCCTCCCAAAGTGCTAGAATTATAGGCCTGAGCCACCATGCCTGGCAAAAAATAAGAACTTCTTAATACACCACAAATAGATCTCTGTAATCTAATAATGACAATCTACCAAAAAGCCATAATATAATAATTGATAGTGAAATGTTGAAAACGTTTATTTTAAAATCTGGAACAAAACAAGGGCACTTTCCATCATGATTTCTGTCTATCTAGCCATCATGATAAGGTAAAAAAAAAAAAAAAAAAAAAAAAAAACACACACACACACACACACACACACTATGTAAGGATTGACAAAGAGGAAGCCAATTGTCATTATTTGCACATAATGATAATTTGTTATAACTGGTAATAGTTTACTAAGATTCTGAATGTAAGATCAACAAATAGAATTCAATTGCATTTCCATACAACAGTAAAGACATAAAATTAAATCAAAACACTGTTTAAATAGCTTCACAGTGTAAAATAGAATAGATCCAACAAAAGTTAGATTTCTATTAGGCTTTTGCAGGACTTTTGTAGGAAAAATTATAAAACATTTAAAGAACATTATAATGGAACTATAAACAAAATGACAGTCATACGGTGTTAATGGACTAGAACCCCAATATCACAATTCCATATAATAAAACAATTCTTCCCAAATTGATCTACAAATTGAGAGCAATTTCAATCAAAATCCTAAGTAGTTGGCTATTGCTACTGATCTTGATAAACTGATTCTAAAATTAATATGGAAGAGCAGAGTGTCAAATATAGCCTAGAGACTCCTGAAAAAAAAAAAAAAAAACAAAGTAGGTGACATGACTACCAGTTATAAAGCAGCCATATTTGAGATGCATAGAATTGGTGCAGCCTTCGATAAGTAGAGCAATGAAATGAAACAATCAAATCCATACAGTTTGAAACAAGATTTATGATAACTGGCAATTGAGATCAGAGGCAAAAGAAAATAATTTGTTCTTGCACAACTGATTATTTACATGGAAAAATTATGCAACTAAACTTAACTTCCTGACAGATATAAAAATCAATTCCATGTGCACTAAAGATTTAAATGTGAAGCCAAAAGGATGAAACGTTTAGAAGATAATATAATTGATAATTAAGTTTTTCTTTTAAAAAGTGATTCAACATCACAAATTACAAATAAAAAGGTTGATAAGTTTATTAAATTATAATACCTTCTGATCATAAAATTAACAAAACATTAAAATGTGAATGGATATACCATAGATTAGAGAAAGAAACTTGTAATACATGGGATTGATAAATAATAGATATACATAAAATATTAAAACTTCTAAGTCAATTATAAAAAAAGCTTACATGTGAAGGTACTTCACAAAAAAGAGAATATAAATTCCCAGTAAGCACACAGGAACATTACTTAAGCTCATTAGTAATCAGGGAAATAGAGCTAAGACTATGTTAAAATACAATTTCATATGTATGAAATTGTACAAAATGCAGAATACAAAATGTGAAAAATTTGATAGTATCAGGGATTGATGAGGACAGATGGGTAATACAGGGGTAAGTAAACTTTTAGCCACCTTCAGTGAGAAAGTAATTTGGAACTAACACTTCAAAAACAATTTAGCATTTATTTAGCAAATGTGAAGCTATATACTCTTTAACAACCCAACAATTCAAAGCCCATGTATATATACTCTATATTGAGGTTAATGTGTATTTGAGAGGAAAGAAACAAAGAAACCAGAAGTGGGGAAGTTGACATAGAAGAATGCAACAAAGATTGAATAATCATTAAAAAAAACCTAGATAGCTGGTACGAACAAGAAAATGTATTTGATTATAAATGAACACATTACAAGTATTACCATCTCCCCTGTCTGCTTTACAAACATCAATAGGGAGAGAACGTGCAAGAGAGAGTGTCTTACTTAGCATACTAGATGGTCACATTCTGCTGTGCTATGTGTTGGTAATCCAGCCTGGAGAAACCCACAAAGTTTCTAAAACCACAAACAGAATGGCAAGTTGTAAGTGGAATCCTGGAGAGAAACAAATAGGGACTAGTGAGGAATGATAAGAAATGTGGTTGAAAAGGCCATGGGGTGCCACATTATGCAAAGCATTGCAGGCCATATTAAGTGGTTAAGATTTTATTCTAAATTTAACAAAATAAAATTAGTAAATAACCTTAAGAGGTTTGCTAAGACAAGGAGATGGAGTGAAGATGGGAAGAAACGAATGGATTAAATATATGTATTAGAAGTAAAATGTAGATAACTACTCAATGGATTTGATGTAAAAAGTGGCGAGAAAAAGAATAAACCAAAGATGACTTCTGGGCATTTGGCAACTAAGTAAATGGTAAGAGTATTTTTCTTTAAAAAAAAAAATTCTAGATAAAATTTTTTTTTTAAGCAATAATCTTCAAAAGTCAGAGTTGAAAGAGTTGAATTAAAGACAATAAATTCACAAGTTTAAGACCAAAAGGAATTATTCAAATAAGGTCTGGATCTAATTACCTAATGCAGAGAGTCTCAACCCTAGCAGCTCATTAAAAGCACCTGGTGAACTCTAACGACTACTACTGCTCAGGCCTCATCCCTGGGTCTTGGGTAGGGCCCAGGAATGTTACTTTTCTAATTAGGTAATTTACTAATTAATTAATAATGTGTACATTTATTAATTTATAAAAGCTATCCAGGTGGTTTTAACGGGCACCAAGGGTTGAGACAGATCACAAAAATGTACCCATTCAAATCCTTGCTTCCATGAAGTAGCGAGTCCATATGCCCCTAGGCTACACACATAGGATTCCTCTTTGGTTTTTCCTGGTTCATTAGAGGAATCCAGTACCATGTTATGTATGTATCTCCAAACAATTTAAAATCATATTAGTTAAGGTATAATGCATACAGTTAATAGTATCAGTCATAAGCAGTAAACGGTTGCCAGTATCAAAACCTCACTTTTTCTATTTCATAGCTCCAGCAATAGTTATTGTGTCCAGATGCCTTTGCTTCTAATTTGGACAGTCTTTTTAATTCATTTCATATAGGTATAGCTCAGCACCCCAGCTACAATTACAATGTGAGTTCCTTGAGGACAACAATCAACTTTTTAAACATTTTCAACTTTTATTTCAGGATAGAAGGACTACACGTGCAGGTTTGTTTCATCTGTATATTGCACCCAAATAGGACAGTAGCCAACAAATAGTTTTTCAAAGCACAGCCCCCTCCTTTCTTCTCCCCTCTAGTAGTTTGCAGTGTCTGTTGTTCCTCTGTGTTCACATGTTCTCAATGTTTAGCTCCCATTTATAAGTGAGGTTATGTGGTATTTGTCTGTTCCTGTGCTAGTTCTCTTACGATTACGATTTCCAGCTTCAAATTGAGGCAAAGAATGTGATTTTATTCCTAAATTCAATATTAAAACTCAGAAGAAATGTGAAAAATATTTGACTCATTGATTTACTGGTATTTTCATGAGGCTATTCCAACTTCTTTTTAATGAGACTTACTGAGGAGTAATGAGGTACCCTTTATGGCTAAGTACAAAAATAATATCACTAGTTGGCAAAAGAGAATTTTCATTTTCTATTCTCTTAGCGACTTTATATAGGTTTATTTTGCCTTCTCACCTCCTTCCCATTTGTAAAATATAATAATACCGCAACAGTAACAGAAGTAACAGTGAAAGCTTATCCTCTTAATTCAGTTCCGGCTTAAGTCAGAACAGATGGTAAAACTTTTTTAAACCAGGCCATACTTGAGAAGCAATAAATGGAACAGTGCTGCTGTAGTTGCTTTATGCTTGTAGAAGCTAATCCATGCTGAATGGTTAACAAATTCACAAAGCAAAAATGTTGGAAATGAGTGTTTGTAGTCACTAAACAATATGTGTGTGTGTGTGTGTGTGTGTGTGTTGCTGGTACTAAACTAAGAACACTTTAAGAAATGGCTCAAGGGCACACCAGGGCACTTAGAAGAATTAAAAAGGCATCAAGCCACGTTTGCCCATGAAAACAGAAAAAATGAAACCCACTTTCTACCCCCTGAAGACAAAAAGGATGACTATGGTTTAAAAAAAAAAAAAAAAAAAGGAATAGAGACACAGCCTTCTAAATTGCTCATTCTTACAAACCGCCACAAAGAGCTACTTTTCAAGCATTTTGTCATGAGAAATGAGGCTTTTGAGAGTGATAGCTGTGGCCAACTTTCCCATCACTATTTTTTGCGTTTCCTTTATTCTGTTTTATGTTTCTTTAACTCCAGCCATAATTAGTGCAATGTAAAAACCTTGTCTCATAACCTGAAAACCTCCAGAAATCTGCTGATTATGCAGTTTTCAATTTGAGCTGAGCCAAAAGCCTTTCAGAGTTTTATCTGTAACTCTTTTTACCCTTTGTCACCCAAATCATTTATTTATTTGATTGAATCCTTTTGATTTATTAAAAATGTTGCCACTGGACTTAGGGATTCTTGGCAAGAATACAAAATGTTGATACAATAATTTAATTCAATCTGGCACAGGGATGAGGAAAAAATCAGATAAAAGAGAAAACCTCTCTTAGAAAATGCCTGCAAAGAGAGAACATTTTTATCTTGTATTTCAATATAGGTTCAATATAGGAAGCCATGTCCAAATCATTTCACTACCACCACCAGAACCTACTTTACTTTAAGACCTTGGTAAAGGGGAAATGGGTTTCTTTATAACCTTATAAACCTAATCACCACAAATAGCAACACAAGAAGTGGATTAGGTTATCCACATCCTGGTGAGAGTTTCAGAGTGTCACCTGTAAGTATAGAAAGGGTAACCGCAGTGTTTCCATGGGGAAAATTTTCTCTCTTTCCTCTCTCTCCCCTCTCTCTCTCTGTCCTCTCTCCTCTCTCTCTTCTCTCTCTCCATTAGCCTGGCCAATTGTTTTTTCCTGAATATAATCTTTAAGAATGAGGAGGGTCAGGCGCGGTGGCTCATGCCTGTAATCCCAGCACTTTGGGAGGCTGAGGTGGGCAGATCACGAGGTCATCCTGGCTAACACGGTGAAACCCCATCTCTACTAAAAATACAAAAAATTAGCCAGGCGTGGTGGCGGCGCCTGTAGTCCCAGCTACTTGGGAGGCTGAGGCAGGAGAATGGCGTGAACCCTGGAGGCGCAGCTTGCAGTGAGCCGAGATCGCACCACTGCAGTCCGGCCTGGGGGACAGAGCGAGACTCCGTCTCAAAAAAAGAAAAAAAAGAATGAGGAGGAAAGTATCCAATATATAGTTCATGTATTAAGGATTTACTTCTATAACCTAAGGAGGGGACGTATTTTCTTTGTGTTCTCATCTCCTTCGATTTCTCTCCTCCATTCACCAATTTCTCTTGCGCTCTTTTTATTTCAGTCCCTCACCTCACTTCACTCTAAGTGGCTGAAGGGTAGTACAGGGTTTCGAGCTCTTTTTCACTCCTGCTTCAAACCTTGACTGATGTATTGTAAGGCAAAATGGTTCAAACAGAATTGTGGGTGGATGCATTCATTTCATTCAATAAATAACAAGACCCTCTGATGTGTCAGACTCTTTTTAAGCACCTGGCACGTGGAGGTGAACACGACAGATTCATTTCCTTTTCTCAAGAAACTTTCATTCTAGAAAGCAAAAAACTTCTAAATTATTCTTGGTTCCTACTGGTTCCTTTTGACTCAACAAAAGGAATGGGTCAAAGTTAGAATGAGGTTAAGAAAATAAGCCAAGCTCTGCAAGGAAGGATTCTGACGAGCTTTGAGCTGTACTTCCTGCCGAAGCCCTGCAGAGAGGTGGCTGCGGGATAAATTTCTTCCCTCTCTCCCCGTCCCCCTCCATATTTGAAGATTATGTTTCCTTTCAGAAGCCTTTTCCTTTATAATCTGTTCTTCCTTTTTCATTTTTTCCTGGAGAGAAATTCAGGGCATTATCTACTTTCCACCAGAGGATAAAAACCCTTTTCTCCATGGGGTTTCCTGACTGACTTGTTGAATGCTGAGAATTCATCCCTGGTTCGATATTTCTCCTTTTAGTGATTGAAGAAAATCTCTGATGGCAATACTATGCACCTGGGGGTAACACCTAGCATCAACACAGGCCTCTGTCATCCTGTGCTAGTTGTGATCAACTTGAGTGATTTTGAAGAGAAGGGAAAATGGAAGCTTCAAAACAACTTACATCTTCACGTGCTAGCGATTCTTAAGTAATTACTGCTCTGACCTCACAACCAGATCTTCATGCTGGCCCTGCCCTTCTGCAGGCTGTGAAGTCGGGCAAGGAGCCAAGACATCAGCAGGGCTGCTGCGATAGTCATGCAGTGTGGTCATAGCAATGTTCTGAGCTAACCAAGCAGCAGCAAATACACAGAATCTGTTTGGAAGGATAATGCTATGGTCAGGGTTCATACGCTCCACTACAGTATATTGGAGTAACATGAAGCATCCAGGGTTTGCCTTTCTCTGCTAGGTGACAACATTTTCTCATGGGCAAGCAGGCCATTTATGGAAAGAAGTGGTGCCCTAACTTCAAGCAGAGAACATCACATACTTGTATAAATGTTTGTTGTGTTTATTACTGTTAGAGGTTGCATACACGAAAACAAGAGACTCGTGTGTTCACCAACAGGATGTAACATAGTGGTACCTGACAGGAAGGAGGAAAGAACACAGCAGGATTGAAAAATGCCCCACCCTAAACATGGCTGGAAGATTTAGTGAATAGTACTTCTTAGTAATGTAAACCACTGGGTTCGATCTTTTACTAGAAGAGTGATCATACACTTATTCCAAACTCCAGTGCCATTTCATAGTCCTGTTACAAATTACAAACAGGTGCATGATATGGTCTGGCTTTGTGTCCCCACTCAAATCTCATGTCAAACTGTAATCCCTGTGTGTAACGGGAGGGACCTGGCTGGGGGTGATTTGATCATGGGACCGGACTTCCCTATTACTGTTCTTGTGATAGTGAGTGAGTCTTAGGAGATCTGATGGTTTAAAAGTATAGCACTTTCTCCGTCTGTTGCTCTCTCTCCTGCCGTCATGTAAGATGTACCTTGGTTCCCCTTCGCCTTCTGCCATGATTGTAAGTTTCCTGTAGCCTCCTCAGCCATGCAGAACTGTGAGTCAAGCCTCTTTTCTTCATATATTACCCAGTCTCAGGTAGTTCTTTATAGCAGTTCTTTAAGAACAGACTAATACAGTCCATATTCTCATGTACTTTATGATAATCATTGTTGACTAAATAGCATTTTATTTGTATTGATACACAATGATTTTTAAAATAATTTTTGTCATACATTTAGACTTTCCCTAATATTTTTATACCATTACAGATTGCCATTCAATCATTTCTGACATTTATTGTTTACTAATTTACTTAAGATTAATGTGTAAGAGTAGAAATGCTAAAGATGAAAATCCTCAATGTTATTTAATGTTTATCATTATGTTTAAAAAATTATATCAATTTATAATTTCACAAACAGTAAATGAATGGACTCTCTCACAATGACTTTGTTATCATTGAGTACTAAATGTATAAAGCTTTTAATGCTATCTCATATCATAGTTCATAATGCATTTTTAAGTTGCTAGTGTGAATGCACTCTTCCATTGTGCAATTCCTCTTTGATGAGATCACCCTGTTTTAATTGTTACCACTGTTTTTTCAATAAAGTCTAGTACTGTCAGTCTTTTGAAACTCATAAGATACTTAGACATACTCACTTAGAAAGATATATTACATTATATTTAATCTTGAGGCAATTTGAAATACAACTACTATAAAATCAAACCTTTTCTCAGTCATCTAGGAGATGTAATATGCTTCTGTATTTCAGCCAGTTCCTAAAACATGTTTTGAAATCTGTGTTATAATGCCTGAATTACCATTTTGAAACCAGGAATCCTGTGTTCTTATTTCCAATTTTGTGCTTATTTTCTAGGGAAGTAGATGACTTTGTGTGATTAATTTTACACGTCAGCCTGACTGGCCATAAGGTGCTGTGATTAAACGTTATTTCTGAGTGTGTCCCTGAGGGTACTTCCCGATGAGATTATCATTTGATTCCACGTAATCATTAAAATGGATTGCCCTCTCCAATATGGGTAGGCATTATGTAATCCATTGAGGGGCCCGAATAGAACAAAAGGTAGAAGAAGGAGAAATTTGCCCCTTTTTGCTTTCTGCCTATCTGCTTGGGACATCTTACATCATATTCTGTGCTCCTTGGACTGGATTTACACCCTTGGCTCACCTAGATCTCAGGCCTTTGAATTCAAAGTGAACTATACCACCAGCTTTCCTGGGTCTCCAGATTGCAGAAGGCAGAGAGTGGGACTTCTCAGACTTCATAATCATGGAAGCCAATTCCATTCTATGGGTTCAATTTCTCAGGAGAACTGTGACTGATATACTTCATTACTTTAAATCTTAACGTCTTCATCCATCAAATGGAGGGAGGGATACTTGTCTTTGTAACTTATTAGAGCTTTTAATAATTTAGAAGATAGTGTTACATAAGAAAAGAAAGGAACACATATGTTAAATTATAAAATGAGAGTCAAATATAAAGATGTATTAAAGCTCACCATCAAGAAATTTCTGTGTTGGGAGTCCCCTACACAGTGGTTAATGGAAGAGGAATTTCAGTTACTCTCCAATTTATTAATTTCTCACTTTTCACATCATTCTGCTTATACATGCCCACCTAAAAACTAGTGAAGACACTTAAATTAAATTAGATTCTGTCCATCATGATCTTCTACTTTAGTTCAGGAGATAACACCTAAACACAGGACAAAATAAGATATTAGGTTGGATGTAATAAAATACTGAAAATGGATATTAAGAACAATTGCTTAAATTCTAACCATTAAAAAAGAAACAAAACCAGTGAATCTAATGCTTTATTGTACTTTGTACCACTCAACATATGCAAAGTAAAAACATGTTTCCCTAATGAGAATTTTCAAGCCTTTTTAGGATTGCAAAGAAGTAAAGCTATGGAAAATAAAGCAGTACATTAGCCACTAAAATTTAGCAGGGTGAATAAAACTTTATTGTTCATTTTTTTCCTAATTAAACTTTATAGATTTCTTAGATGTTAATCAGCACACAAAGCATCTGAAATTTTACTTTCTGAAGCAACAACAAGCAGATTTTTAAATTATCCAATAGAACCGAGTAGAAAAAAAAGAGGACTGAAAATTGTTTCTTAATTATAAAGGTTTCATGGAGAGAAAAAAAAAAAAGAAAAAACTTGAGCTAAATTACAATGGCATAAAACTGAAAATCAACCCAGAATTTTTCTTCTCTAATTTGTTTCTCACTTTTATTCAGCTAGGAGATAGTTGACCCTTCAGATAATGATTACTGCACCATTATTAGATAAATCTCAAATGTACTTTTATTAGCATTCACTGATTTGGGTTTATTCATTCTTAGGCTGAATGGAAGATATTAACAGAAAAAGAGTAATGAAGACATCAAATTATGAATAATTTTTCGGTAAGCATATCTGTGCATACATATTTTATAGCCTGCATGCAGTCTTCTCCATCATCTTTAGCTTAGTCTTTCACCCTTCGTTCAATCTTTGAAGATAGTAACCCAAGCTTCTTGAGATAGCATGTGGAAATGTGAATGGAGTTCTCTCTCTCTCTCAAGTTAGTAATGAAAGAATAATAGAATATATGAATTTCTGTTCTAATTCTAACAAGTCTATGGATATTTAATATGTATGTGGTGCACCAGGGGAAGAGTTTTCATAGACATTCCCAAAATGGTCTATCTTAATAAAAGTCACTATCAATAACTGCAATGTACAAGACACATGGCTGAAAAGTTGTAACCATTCAAGATAGCTTATACTTTCTTGCAATCACAAAGTTGCAAAGATACATTGGGGTAGCCCCAATGTATCTCTAGCATGCAACTCTTCCATTCTCCCACCCAACATTATTGCTTCAGTTTAGTGTCTTTTTATGTTCTGATTGAATCCTATAAGAGTCTCCTAAGAAATGATCCCATCTACCATCATACTCTCACCCTTTATATCATATTTCCTAATTCTACCTTCATAATTTCTCTAAAGTGAACATCTTATTGTATATGTCTACCCTTGCTTAAAAATCATGTTTCCAACAACATGGCATATTAGAACTCTTGAATAACCCATCAGGTTAAAAACAGAAACAAATAAAAATGTTAGATAAAGTACTTAATACTCTTTTACATACATAGATGAGAGGAAGATTAACAAAAAATTCTCCCATGACCAAATCAATGAGAAAACATGTACCTAGACATATAAGAAAGCACAGAAGCAGGCAGTTGCCTGGGGTCATCATCCAATCTTTGGTACCTAAATCTTTAGACTGTCAGATTAAGAGTCTGTACAGGGAATAGGAGATTCAATCTAGGGCTTAAAGAAGGCAAGACAGTTGATCAAAGTATTCCACATAAAGCTGTGACCTCACCTAACCTACTAAGGGAACAGTGGTAGTGGAAATTTCAATTACATAGAATGCATGAGTTTAAGAGATCTATTGTATGACATGGTAACTATAGTTAACAACATATCATATTCTTGAAAAATGTGTAAGATATTCTTACCATGAAAATGATAACTATGGGAGGTAATGCATATGTTAATTAGCAAGATTTAGTCATTCTAGAGTGCATATATATATATCAAAATGTTGCATATGATAAATACATACAATTTTATCTGTCAATTTAAGAAAATACACTAAAAAAGGGAAGACTAGAAAAACAAATCAAACAAACAAAATAACTCATACCACAACGAGATGTGGTTTCAGAAAATGCTTATCATTGCCTTGGCTATATTTGAAAAAAAATCTTCCCTATGAATTTGTAATCAGAAACTAAGCCAGGTGCATTGGCTCACATCGGTAATCCCAGCACTTTGGGAGGCCGAGGCAGGTCGATCAGCTGATGTCAGGAGTTTGAGACCAGCCTGGCCAACATGGTGAAACCACATCTCTACTAAAAATACAAAAATTAGCCAGATGTGGTGGTGCATGCCTGTAATCCCAGCTACTTGGTTGGCTGAGGCATGAGAATAGCTTGAACCCAGGAGGTGGAGGTTGCAGTGAGCCGAGATTGCACCACTGCACTCCAGTCTGGTGACAGAGCAAGACTCTGTCTCAAAGAAAAAAAACTACTCTAACAAGGATATGGAATATTATTCACAAAACCTGTGTAGGCCAACATATCCCCCAAATTTAATTTATAGTGATCTCAGATCAGTAGTGTACATTAAAAACTCAGTTCTCAAATAAGTTACATAAAGTTAGAGAAAAAATAAAGTTGTAAATAATAGGAGAAAACAGTGTGCAATAAATAAAAAACAAAGCAATCAGTTAAACTCAGATATATAAAGACTGTAAATTCTCAAATTTTTATAAAAATATCAGACAAAAAATGTGGAAAAAATGTTTAGAGGGGAAAAATGAAAAACTTGAAGGATATTATTAAAAAGAACTAGATAGAAGAAGAGGACTAGAACTTTTGGATGTGAAAAATAAGATTCGAAATAAAAAAATTAATGCATGGAATAACAACCAGTTTAAATGAGAGTTAGTGAACTGCAAAGTAAATATGAAGAAATTATCCAGTATATAGTAAAGAAAAAGAAAAGAAAAGTACAACATAGAACTTAAAAGACTGGGTAAAAAGAGCAAGAAGGTATAAGTAATGTTAGTTTTAGAGGGTCTTATCATGAGATAACACAACCATTTGAGTGTTTATGGATAGAAATCAGGGAATCTGTGACAAGCATGGGGAAATGAAATTTATTTTGACTAAGATCCAAATGAAATTCAACATTTATTTCAATTATTCATGATTATTGCCAGTATCTTTCACCATAAAACATGACTATTTTTATATCACATTACAGTTGTAGGGATCTCAAGATATTGTTTATACTAATCATTATTCAGAAACTATGGTAGTTATTGGACCACACTTACAAATTAGTCAGAGCTTTGTTTTATTGTTTTACTGAAGATGTAAATATATTAATATATCACAAATTTATTTGCTTTCTTTTGCCATCCCACTTTTTTTTTACTAAGCACTTAAAAATATTAGTATGTGAAGTTGTCCTTAGTCCTTGCCAGACTTCCAAAGGAATCAATTGCAAAAATAAAAATAATTAGAAATGCTTGTCTAATTGGAGCTCCAGAAATATACACTAGAAAGAACATGAATACGCAATATTCAAAGAGATAAAGTCTGATAATTTTACAGAAGTTTTGAAACACACCAATATTCACATAGAGGAATCTGAATGAATTCCACGATAAATCAAAGCAAAAACCATAAAACACTGAAATGTAGAGAAAATATTTGTAATAGCTAACGTGAAAACACCAAGAAGTGATAATCAAATTATAACAGATTCTCAAGTGAATAGTGGAGGCTTTTCCCATTTTAAACTTAGGATTTAAGAAGAAATTCTGAGAGGTATCAACCTAACTTAATCGCAGAATTTCCAAAAGATTTGAACACAGATGAATTCTGTGTCTATCCTGGTATAACAGGAAGTAGATTTAACCTTCGTCTTTATAGAACCTAGAAAACTCTACCAAATATTAATATGATAACCTTCAGATGTTGAAAAATGGGCAGTTTTGTACAGTGATTCCCTAAAGGAAAAAAGGAAGAGGGGTCGTTACTACAGATCCTAAGGACATTAAAAGAATAACAAAGGAATAGTATGAACAACTCTAGACCCACAGATTTGATAACCTAAATGAAATGGATGAATTCCTTGAAAAACACAAACTGTAAAAATTCACATAACAGGAAATAGTTTATCTGAATATACCTTTATCTCTTAAGAAATTGAAACAAAAATTAATTACCTTCCAAAAGGAAAAGCAACAAACCCAGGTGGGCTTAATGGTGAATTCTACAACATTAAGTAATAAATCATACCAATAATCTATAATCTCCTACAGAAGATAGAAGCGCAAAGAGTACTTTCTAACTCATTCTATGAGGCCAGCATTTTCCCAATACCAAAACTATACATGGACATTATAAGAGAAGAATACTACAGATCAACATTTCTCATGATGATAGATGTAAAAATCTTCAACAAAATATTAGCAAATTGAATCCAACAATATATGAAAAGAATTATATGCCACAGTCAAGTCAGATTTATACCAAGTATATTTGGTCAGTTCAACATTAAAAAATCAACTAATGTAATCAATCTAACCCACAGGCTAAATTAAAAGTCACACAGTAGGTGCAGAAAAAGCATTTGACAAAATTCAATACCCATTCATTATTAAAACTCTCAGAAAGCTAGGAATAAGGTGGAACTTTATCAACTGAATAATGAACACTGACAACCTACAGATAGAATCATACCTAATGATGAGAAATTAGCAACTTTCCTGTTAAGTTCAGGAGCAAGGCAAAAACATACCCTATCATTACTTTCTTTCAACATTGTACTGGAAATCCTAGCTAATGCAATAACACAGACAAAAAAAAAAAAAAAAAAAGATAGAAGATATTAAGATTGGGAAAGGAAAAATAAAATGTCTTTATTTACAGATGACCTAGTTAAGTATGAAGAAAATTTAAGAAATAATCAACAAAATAATTCTTGAAAATATAGCAAGGCTGCAGGATATAAGATTAATATACAAAAATTAATAGCTCTCTCTTTTTTTCTTTTTTTTTTTGAGATGGAGTCTCGCTCTGTCGCCCAGGCTGGAGCGTAGTGCGCGATCTCCGCTCACTGCAAGCTCCGCCTCCCGGGTTGACGCCATTCTCCTGCCTCAGCCTCCCGAGTAGCTGCGACTACAGGCGCCCGCCACCAAGCCTGGCTACTTTTTTGTATTTTTAGTAGAGACAGGGTTTCACTGTGTTAGCCCAGATGGTCTCGATCTCCTGACCTCGTGATCCGCCAGCCTCAGCCTCCCAAAGTGCTGGGACTATAGGCATGAGCCAACACGCCTGGCTAATTTTTCTCTTACATATTAACAATGAACAAGTGAAACTTGAAATTAAAAACACATTATTGTTTACACTAGCACCCCCCCAATGAAATAATTATGTATAAATCTAACAAAAAATATGTGAGTCAATATGAGGGAAATACAACACTCTGATAAATGAAATCAGTGAGCTAAATAAATGAATATTCCACGTTCATGGATTGAGAGACCCAATATTGTCAAGACATCAGTTCTTTCCAGATGTCAGTTTCTTCCCACTTTGATCTATGGCTTCAATGTGATCCCAATAAAAATATCAGCAAGTGGATATTGAAAACTGATTCTGAAGTTTTTATAGAGTGTCAAATACCCATAATAAGCTACATAACATTGAAGGAGAATGATAAATTAGGTAGACTATTATATGACTTCAAGGCTCTTTACAAAGTCACAGCAATCAAGACAGTGTGATATTGGTGTAAAAACAGACAATTAGATCAAAGAAACAGAATAGGGAGCCCAGAAACAAAGTCACATAAATATGATTAAGTAGTCTGTGACAAAGGAGAAAAGGCAATACAATAGAGCGTAGATAGTCTTTTAAACAAGTGATTCTGAAACAATTGGTTATCCACATGCAAAAAAAAAGTATATTTAGATACACTCCTCATGCTCTTTGAAAAAATTAATTGAAAATGAATCATAGACCTAAATGTAAAATGTAAAAATATAAAACGTCTAGAAGATGGCATAGAAGAAAATATAGATAGCCTTGATCGTGGCAATGGCTTTTTAGACATAGCACTAAAGGCACAATTCATAAGATGAATACTTAATAAATCACAACAAACCCCTGTGACATTAGTTAACCTATATAACAAACCTGCACATGTACCCTGAACCTAAAATAACAGTTAAAAACAACAGCAATAAAAACACTTCTGCTCTGCAAAAGTCACTGTCAAGAGAACAAAAAAAAAACTAGAAAAAAAATTGCCAAAACTACTTCAGAAAAAGGACTCTTATCCAAAATATACCAAAAACCCTTAAAACTCAACAATAAGAAAATGAGTAATCTAATTAAAAATGGGCCAAAGATCTTAACAATCTCACCAAAAAGTAAACAGAGGGCAAATAATCATGTGAAAAGATGCTATACATTACATGTCGTTAGGAAAAGGCACATTAAAACAATAAGGTATCACTTAGGCCTATTGGAATGTCCCAAATTCAAAATATTCACAACTCAATAATATGGAGCAATAGAAAAATCTCATTTGTTGCTGATGGGGATGCAAAATTTTACAGCCCCTGTGAAAGAGAATTTGGCAGTTTCTTACATAACTAAACATACACTTACCATATGATCCAGCAGTTACGCTCCTTGGTATTTACCCAAAGGAGTTGAAAATGTATGTCTACACAAAAACTTGCACACATGTTTATAGTAGCTTCACACATAATTGCTAAAACTTGGAGGCAACCAAGATGTTCTTCTTCAACAGGTGATTAGATAAGTAAATTGTGATCAATCCAGACAATGAAATATTATCCAGCACTGAAAATAAATAAGCTATCAAGCCATGAGAAGCCATGGATAAAATTTAAGTGCATATTACTAAGTGAAAGAAGCCAAATCTGAGAAGGATACATATTATATGATTCCAACTATATGAAATTCTGGAAACGGCAAAACTATGGGAATAGTAAAAGTATCAGAGGATCTCAGTGTTGCGAGTGTTGAGGTGGTTGAGTTGGAGATGGGTGGACAAATGAATAGGCAGAGCACAGAAGATTTTTAGAACAGTGAAAATACTCTGCATGATATTATGGGTTCATGTCATTATACACGTGTCTTTGCCCAGACGCATGGAATATACAACATCAAATATAAACCCTTTTGTTAACTGTGAACTTTGGTTGATAGTGTACATGTCATTATACATGTGTCTTTGTCTGGACCCATGGAATATACAACATCAAATGTAAACTCTTTTGTTAACTGTGAACTTTGGTTGATAGTGGAGTGACAGTGCAGATTCATTAGTTCTAATAAATGTACAACCCTGGTAAGATGTTAAGAGTTGGAGGAAGCTGGCCGGGCACAGTGGCTCACGCCTGTAGTCCCAGCACTTTGGAAGTCTGAGGCAGGCAGATCACGAGATCAGGAGATCAAGACCATCCTGGCTAACATGGTGAAACTCTGTCTCTACTAAAAATATAAAAAATTAGCCAGGCGTGGTGGCAGGCGCCTGTAGTCCCAGCTACTCGGGAGGCTGAGGCAGGAGAATGGCGTGAACCCAGGAGGCAGAGCTTGCAGTGAGCCGAGATCGCACCACTGCACTCCAGCCTGGGTGACAGAGCAAGACTCCATCTCAAAAAAAAAAAAAAAAAAAAAAAAGGAGTTGGAGGAAGCTGTGGACATGTGGAAGACAAGGATATATGGCAATTCTCTGTACTTTCTGCACCATTTTGTTGTGAACCTAAAACTAATCTAAAAGATAAAGTCTTTTGAAAAGAAAAAAAAAACAACAAAGTGAGTTCTCTAATTGTCCCAATCTACTGTCTGAAAAGAGTTTCTAGGCCACAGTCAAGGAGAAGAGGCTCAAATAAAGTTAGCAGTCTCAGAATTGAGGAGACAGTTCACGGAAGTCAAATTAATTTGAATTTCTGAGAAAATGAATAGAGAGGAAGGTAATTACAGACAGAGCGAAAAGATCTGTCGATTTGCAGAGGGATTCCACCAAATTCATGACCACATAATGAGTGCATATTCACATAAGGGAACAATCTCATACCAGAGAGAGAACATTAGAAAGAAGCAGGTAGAACAATGCACAGTTATCATATAGGTCCTGGAAATATTTCTGCTCATATTTCTACCAGCCAGTGTGTGAAGACCTAGTAAAAATGAGACATTGGATAGAATTTGCCAAAATTATGTCCATTTAATGATGGGGTTAAATTTGCTTTAAAGACTGCCCTGAACCCACCTATGAAAACTCAAAAGCAAGTCTCAAAAAATAATGCAAACTAAATTATATTCCAGAAAACTAAAAATAAATATCTAAAGTAATTCAAGGAATTTAGCGTGTGAATTCTAGCATTCAATAAAAAACTACTAGAGATGCAAAGAAGCAGAAAAATATGATACAAACTGGAAAAAACAGAACATGAAGTGGCATAGATGATAAAATGAGCAGATAAGGACTTTAAAAGAAGTATTATAAATGTGTTCTCTATGTTTGAGAATGTAAAGAAAAGCACAACATGACAATGAAAAATGTGAAATTTTTTTTTTAATATTACAAAACAGATTTCCATAAGACAAAAAGTCTAAATAAGAAATAAGCTGAATGAGATAAATAGTGGATTGGAAAATACAAAAGAAAATATTAATTACATAACAATAGAAACTATGGGAAATGAAATATAGAGGGAAACACCATTGAAAAAAGTGAGCAGGATATCTATAATATAAAGCAACGTTGAGTGAGCTAACATACAGATAATTGGAATTTCAGAAGGAAAGGAAGTTTGAGGTGGGGGGCAGACATACATAACGAAGAACACTTTCTAATTTGGTGAACTACAAAATGAAGAATTTAAATAATCTCCAACAGAATAAATATTTAGAAAACCAAACCAGGACACCTCACATTCAATTTGAAGAATACCAGTAGTAAAGAAAAACATTACAGCAGTCAGAGTCTTCTTACTGCGCTCCTTTCTGTCTACTGGTAGCAGTTTATGGATTTGCACAAGAAAAGAAAACTAGCGCTATTTTGCCTTCTGTCTTTAAAGAGGTATATTTGACTGTTTTGTGAGAAATTCTGGGGTTTAAAAAAAGGCAGCCAGAGAAAAAGACACACTATATTCAGAGGAATAGAGACTGGAATGACAGCATATTTCTCATTGGAGGTCAAGCAAGTCAGAAAACAATGAATAATATCTTTAAATATTGTGAGGGCAGAGTGAACCACCTGTCAATTTAGAATTCTATATACAACAAAAAGTACCTTTCAAAAATTAGAGTTAAAGACATTTGCAGACAAACAAAACTGAGAACATTTATCACCAGCAAATCCATACAAAAAGCATGTTAAATAAAATTATTTCAGCAGAAAATAAAATGAGGCTAGATGGAAATTTAGATTTACACAAAGAAATAAAGAGCACTGGAAATGGCCAATATGTGAATACATATAGAACTAATTGATTTTTAAAAATTATATTAAAATAATTAAATATATGAAGCAGAAATAATAACAATGTATTCTGGAATTTGTACAATGTAGAAGAAAAATACAGGACAAAAACTGCACAGAAGACAGGAAGAGAAATTGTAGAATTTTTTTAAATTATGCTTAAAGTTCTGGAGTACATGCTCAGAACGTTCAGTTTTGTTACATAGGTATACACGTGGCATGGTGGTTTGCTACACACATCAACCCATTACCTACATTAGGTATTTCTCCTAATGTTATCCCTCCCCTAGCCCCCCATTCCCTGACAGGCCCCAGTGTGTGATATTCCCCTCCCTATGCCCTGTGTTCTCATTTTTCAGCTCCCACTTATGAGTGAGAACATGTGGTGTTTGGTTTTCTGTTCTTGTGATAGATTGCTGAGAATGATGGTTTCCAGCTTCATCCATGTCCCTGCAAAGGACATGAACTCATCCTTTTTTATGGCTGCATAGTATTCCATGGTGTATATGTGCCTCAGTTTCTTTTTCCATTCTATTATTGATGGACATTTGGGTGGGTTCCAAGTCTTCGCTATTGCAAAAAGTGCCACAATAAACATATGTGTGCATGTGTCTTTATAGTAAAATGTTTTATAATCCTTGGGGTATATACTCAGTAACGAGATTGCTGGGTCAAATGGTAATTCTAGTTCTAGATCCTTGAGGAATCACTACACTGTCTTCCACAATGATTGAACTAATTTACACTCCCACTAACAGTGTAAAAGTGTTCCTATTTCTCCACATCCTCTCCAGCATCTGTTGTTTCCCGACTTTTTAATGATCACCATTCTAAATGGTGTGAGATGGTATCTTGTGGTTTTTTGTTTTTTTTTTTTTTTTTTTTTTTGCATTTGTCTAATGACCAATGATGATGCTCGTTTATTCATATGTCTTTTGGCTACATTAATGACTTCTTTTGAGAAGTGTCTGTTCATATCCTTTGTCTACTTTTCGATGGGGTTGCTTTTCACTTGTAAACCTGTTTAAGTTCTTTGTAGATTCTGGATATTAGCCCTTTGTCAGATGGATAGATTGCAAAAATTTTCTCCCATTCTGTAGGTTAGGTTGCTTGTTCACTCTGATGATAGTTTCTTTCGCTGTGCAGAAGCTCTTTAGTTTAATTAGATCCTATTTGTCAATTTTGGCTTCTGTTGTCATTGCTTTTGGTGATTTAGTCACAAAGTTTTTGCCCATGCCTATGCCCTGAATGGTATTGCCTAGGTTTTCTTCTAGGATTTTTATGGTGCTAGGTCTTATGTTTAAGTCTTTGATCCATCTTGAGTTGATTTTTGTATAAGGTATAAGGAAGGGGTCCAGTTTCAGTTTTTGGCAAATGGCTAGCCAATTTTCCCAACACAATTTATTAAATAGGGAATGCCTTCCATTGCTTATGTCAGGTTTGTCAAAGATCAGATGGTTGTAGATTTCTGGTGTTATTTCTGAGGCCTCTGTTCTGTTCCATAGGTCTATATATCTGTTTTGGTACCAGTACCATGCTGTTTTGGTTACTGTAGCCTTGTAGTATAGCTTGAAGTCAGGTAGTGACTTCAAATGCCTCCAGCTTTGTTCTTCTTGCCCAGGATTGTCTTAGCTATATGGGCTCTTTTTGGTTCCATATGAAGTTTAAAGTAGTTTTTTCCAATTCTGTGAAGAAAGTCAGTGGTAGCTTGATGGGGATAGCATTGAATCTATAAATTACTTTGGGCAGTATGGCCTTTTTTCACAACATTGCTTCTTTCTATCCATGAGTGTGCAATGTTTTCCATTTGTTTGTGTCCTCTCTCATTTCCTTAAGCAGTGGTTTGTAGTTCTCTTTGAAGAGGTCCTTCACATCCGGTGTAAGTTGTATTTCCAGGTATTTATTCTCTTAGTAGCAATTGTGAATGGGAGTTCACTCATTATTTGGCTCTCTGTCTGTTATTGGTGTATAGGAGTTCTTGTGATTTTTGCACTTTCATTTTGTATCCTGAGACTTTGCTGAAGTTGCTTGTCAGCTTAAGGAGATTTTAGGGCTGAGACTATGGGGTTTTCTAAATATACAATCATGTCATCTGCAAACAGAGACAATTTGACTTCCTCTCTTCCCTTTTGAATATGTTTTATTTCTTTCTCTTACCTGATTTCCCTGGTCAGAACTTCCAATTCTGTGTTGAGTAGGAGTGGTGAAAGAGGGCATTCTTGTCTTGTGCTGGTTTTCAAAGGGAATGCTTCCAGTTTTGGCCAATTCAGTATGATATTGGCTGTGGGTTTGTCATAAATAGCTCTTATTATTTTGATATATGTTCCATCAATACCCAGTTTATTGAGAGTTTTTAGCATGAAGGGGTGTTGAATTTTGTTAAAGGCCTTTTCTGCATCTATTGAGATAATCATGTGGTTTTTGTCATTGGTTCTCTTTATGTGATGGATTATGTTTGTTGATTTGTGTATGTTGAACCAGCCTTGCATCCCAGGTGTGAAACTCACTTGATCGTGGTGGATATATTTTTTTGATGTGCTGCTGGATTTGGTTTGCTAGTATTTTATTGAGGATTTTCACACCAATGTTCATCAGGGATATTGGCCTGAAATTTTCTTTTTTTGTTGTGTCTCTGCCAGGTTTTGTTATCAGGATGATGTTGGCCTCGTAAAATGAGTTAGGGAGGATTCCCTCTTTTTCAATTGTTTGGAATAGTTTCAGAAGGAATGGTACCAGCTCCTCGTTGTACCTCTGGTAGAATTTGATTGTGAATCCATCCGTCCTGGACTTTTTTTGGTTGCTAAGCTATTAATTACTGCCTCAATTTCAGAACTTGTTACTGGTTTATTAAGTTTCTAAACCAGAAATTCTTCCTGGTTTAGACTTGGGAGGGTATATGTGTCCAGGAATTTGCCCATTTCTTTTTGATTTTCTAGTTTATTTGCAAAGAGGTGTTTATAGTATTTTCTGATGGTAGTTTGTATTTCTGTGGGATCTGTGGTGATAGCCCCTGTATCATTTTTTTATTGCATCTCTTTGATTGTTCTCTCTTTTCTTCTTTATTAGTCTGGCTAGCAGCCTATCTATTTTGTTGATCTTTTCAAAAAACCAGCTCCTGGATTCACTGTCTTTTTGAAGGATTTTTTTGTGTCTCTATCTCCTTCAGTTCTATTCTGATCTTAGTTATTTCTTGTCTTCTGCTAGTTTTTGAATTTGTTTTCTGTTGCTTCTCTAGTTCTTGTAATTTTGATGTTAGG
Organism: Rhinopithecus roxellana; assembly: GCF_007565055.1. Classification (NCBI taxonomy): domain Eukaryota; kingdom Metazoa; phylum Chordata; class Mammalia; order Primates; family Cercopithecidae; genus Rhinopithecus; species Rhinopithecus roxellana. Next base: position 97,853,895 of record NC_044565.1, read on the forward strand.
GTATCCATTTTAGATCTCTCCTGCTTTCACTTGTGGGAAATGAGTGCTATAAATTTCCCTCTAAACACTGCTTTAAATGTATCCCAGAGATTCTGGAATGTTGTATCTTCATTCTCATTGGTTTCAAAGAACATCTGTATTTCAACCTTCATTTCGTTATTTACCCAGTATTCATTCAGGAGCAGGTTGTGCAGTTTCCATGTAGTTGTGCAGTTTTGAGTGAGTTTCTTAATCCTGAATTCTAAATTAATTGGACTGTGGTCTGAGAGACTGTTTGTTATGATTTCTGTTCTTTTGCATTTGCTGAGGAGTGTTTTAATTCCAATTATGTGGTCAATTTTAGAATAAGTGCGATGAGGTGCTGACAAAAAATTATATTCTGTTGATTTGGGGTGGAGAGTTCTGTAGATGTCTATTAGGTCTGCTTGGTCCATAGCTGAGTTCAATTCCTCAATATCCTTGTTAATTTTCTGTCTCGTTGGTCTGTCTAATATTGAGTGTGGGGTGTTAAAGTCTCCCACTATTATTGTTTGGGAGTCTAAGTCTTTGTGGAGACATATATATATATTCATAAGAACGTGCTTTATGAATCTGGGTGCTCCTGTATTGGGTGCATATATATTTATGATAGTTAGCTCTTCTTGCTGCATTGATCCCTTTACCATTATGTAATGACCTTCTTTGTCTCTTTTGATCTTTGTTGGTTTAAAGTCTGTTTTATCAGAGATTAGTATTGCAACTCCTGCTTTTTTTTTTGTTTTTGCTTTCCATTTGCTTAATATTCCTCCATCCCTTTATTTTGAGCCTATGTGTGTCTTTGCACGTAAGATGGGTCTCCTGAATAGAGTACACTAATGGGTCTTGACTCTTTATCCAATTTGCCAGTCTCAGTCTCTGTCTTGTAATTAAGGCATTTATTCCATTTACATTTAAGGTTAATATTGTTATGTGTGAATTTGATCCTGTCATTATGATGCTAGCTGGTTGTTTTGCTCATTAGTTGATGCAGTTTCTTCATAGTATTGTTGTTCTTTACAATTTGGTATGTTTTTGCAGTAGCTGGTACTGCTTATTCCTTTCCATGTTTAGTCCTTCCTCCAGGAGCTCTTGTGAGGTAGGCCTGTAGGTAACAAAATCTCTCAGCATTTGCTTGTCTATAAAGGATTTTATTCCTCCTTTGCTTATGAAGCTTAGTTTGGCTGGATATGAAATTCTGGCTTGAAAATTCTTTTCCTTAAGAGTGTTGAATATTGGCCCCCAGTCTCTTCCGGCTTGTAGGGTTTCTTTTGAGAGATCCACTGTCAGTCTGATGGGCTTCCCTTTGTGGGTAACCTGACCTTTCTTTCTGGCTGCCCTTAACATTTTTTCCTTCATTTCAACCTTGGTGAATTTAATGATTATGTTTCTTGGGGTTGCTCTTCTCGAGGAATATCTTTGTGGTGTTTCCTGTATTTCCTGAATTTGAGTGTTGGCCTGCCTTGCTAGGTTGGGGAAGTTCTCCTGTATATCCTGAAGAGTGTTTTCCAACTTGGTTCCATTCTCTTCATCACTTTCTTTTTTTTTTTTTTTTTTTTTCATGAGACAGAGTCTTGCTCTGTCACCCAGGCTGGAGTGCAGTGGCACAATCTTGACTCACTGCACCTTCTGTCTCCTGAGTTCAAGCAATTCTCCTGCCTCATCCTCCTGAGTAGCTAGGATTACAGGTACCTGCCACCACAACTGGCTAATTTTTTTATTTTTAGTAGAAGCAGGGTTTCACCACTTGGGCCAGGCTGGTCTTGAACTCCTGACCTCGTGATCCGCCCGTCTCGGCTTCCCAAAGTGCTGGGATTATAGATATGAGGCACTGCACCTGGCCCTCATCATTTTCAGGTACACCAATCAAAGGTAGATTTGTTCTTTTCGCAAAGTCCCATATTTCTTGGAGGCTTTGTTCATTCCTTTTCATTCTTTTTTCTCTAATCTTATCTTCTCTCTTTATTTCATTAAGTTGATCTTCAATCACGGATATCCTTTCTTCTGCTTGAATGATTCAGCTATTGACACTTGTGTATGCTTCATGAAGTTCTTGTGCTGTGTTTTTTGCTCCATCAGGTCATTTATGTTCTTCTCTACCCTGGTTATTCCAGTTAGCAATTCTTCTAACCTTTTTTCAAGGTTCTTAGCTTCCTTGCATTGGGTTAGAACATGCTCTTTTTGCTGGGAGGAGTTCGTTATTACCTACCTTCTGAAGCCTACTTCTGTCAATTCATCAAACTCAATCTCCATCCAGTTTTGTTCCCTTGCTGGCGAGGAGTTCTGATCCTTTGGAGGAGAAGGAGCATTCTGGTTTTAGGAATTTTCAGGCTTTTTGTGCTGTTTTCCCCCAATCTTTGTGGATTTACCTACCTTTGGTCTTTGATGTTGGTGACGTTCGGATGGGGTCTTTGAGTGGACATGCTATTCCTTTCTGTTTGTTAGTTTTCCTTCTGACAGTCAGGCCCCCCTGCTGTTGGTCTGCTGGAGTTTGCTGGAGGTCCACTCTGGACCCTGTTTGGGTATCAGCAGCGGAGGCTGCAGAATAGCAAAGATTGCTGCCTGATTTTTCTTCTGGAAGCTTCATCCCAGAGGAGCACATGCTAGATGCCAGTGAGAACTCTCCTGTATGAGGTGTCTGTTGGCCCCTACTGGGAGGTGTCTCCCAATCACGATACACGGGAGTCAGAGACCCACTTGAGGAGGCAATCTGACCCTTAGCAGAGCTTGAAGGCTGTGCTGGGAGGTCTGCTGCTCTCTTCAGAGTCATCAGGCAGGGATATTTAAGTCCACTGAAGCTGCGCCCATAGCTGTCCCTTTCCCTAGCTGCTCTGTCCCAGAGAGATGGGGGTTTTATCTGTAAGTCCCTGACTGGGGCTGCCACATTTTTTTTAGAGATGTCCTGCTCAAAGAAGAGAAATCTGGCAGTCTGACCACAGCAGCCTTGCTGAGCTGCAGTGGGCTCTACCCAGTTTGAACTTCCCACTGGCTTTGTTTACACTATGAGCATAAAACCACCTACTGAAGCCTCAGCAATGGCGGACGCCCCTCCCCCCACCAAGCTTGAGCATCTCAGGTTGATCTCAGACTGCTGCTGTGCTGGCAGCGAGAATTTCAAGCCAGTGGATCTCAGTTTGCTGGGCTCAGTTGGGGTGGGACCCGCCAAGCCAGACCACTTGGCTCCCTGGCTTCAGCACCCCTTTCCAGGGGAGTGAACGGTTCTGTATCCCTGGTATTCCAGGCACCACTGGGGTGTGGAAAAAAAGAACTCCTGCAGCTAGTTCGGTGTCTACCCAAATGGCCACAGAGTTTTATGCTTGAAACCCAGGGCCCTGGTGGGTAGGCACTGGAGGGAATCTCCTGGTTTGTGGGTTGCGGAGACCATGGGACAAGTGCAGTATCTGTGCTGGAGTTCCTCAGTCTCAGTCCCTCAAGGTTTCATTTGGGTAGAGAAGAAAATTCCCTGACATCGTGCACTTCCCAGGTGAGGTGATGCTCCACCCTGCTTCAGCTCACCCTCCATGGTCTGCACCCACTGTCCAACCAGTCCAGTGAGATGAATCGGGTACCTCAGTTGGAAATGCAGAAATCACCTACGTTTTGCGTTGATCTCGCTGGGAGCTGCAGACAGGAGCTCTTTCTATTCAGCCATCTTGCCGGCAACCCAGAATTTTTGTATTTATAAAGTATTGATTAATTGTCATTAAACCATGATAATTTAAAAGGGTGTCTTGGAAGCTTTAAAATATCACTGAAAGAACAGGAAAAATAGGTATAGTCAGCTCTTTGTATTCATGGTTTCTGCAATTGTGAATTCAATCAACCATGGATCAAAAATATTTGAAAAATAATTGCGTCTGTACTGAACATGTATAGGCTTTTAAATTTTGTCATTATATCTTACATGATTACGGATAACAACTATTTATATAGCATTTACATTGCATTAGGTGTTATAAATAATCTAGAAATGATTTAATGTATACAGGAGTGTGTGCATACGTTATATGTAAATACTGCAGTAGCCATTTTATAACAGTAACTTGAGCATCCAAGGAATTTGGAATCTTTAAGAGCTCAATGAAATCTTTATAAATAGTAATTTAACTCATAGGGAAGGAAAAAACCACAAAACCATAATAGAAGTAAACCTATCTATATGAATAATAAAATTTTATGTAAATACCCTAACACACCAATTAAAAGACACAGAATGTAAAACTGGATTTTAAAAAATTGAAGATCCAATTCTCTACTGGCTAGAAGAAAACCACTTTAAATATCAGTACACAGATACATTAATTGTTAAAGTGTAAAAAATATACTATGTAAATACAGAGGAAAACTGGAGTCAGTATATTAATATCAAACAAGGTACATTTTAGAATAAGGCATATTAGCGTGAATATAGAAGGAAATTTTATAGCAAATAAAGTTGATCAAGTGGATAAAACCATCATCCATCAAGTGGATCATCCATCATCAAGTAGATAAAAGAATCTGAAAAAATATATATATACATACATACACAGACATAATATCATAATTTCAAAGTACATTAAACAAATCTGATAAACTTAACGTATAGAAACAAGCACAATTATAATTGGAGGTTTCAGACGGTCCTTGTGGAGTGCGGGTCTCTGCTGCGGACGCAGGGGGCCGGCGAGGCGTTGGCCACCCCCGGTCTCGCCGAGTGCAGCGCGCCCGAAGGCCAGTGCTTGCGCTCTGTCCGCGGCCGGGCGCCCGGGGTGGGCGGGGAGGCCGCCGCTTTCGCGTCGCCCGCTTCCGGCCGTGGCGGCCGCCATTTTTGCTCGCACGGAAGCTCTGCGGTGGGGTGGGAACCCAAGCGGGAGAGCCGCGGGCTGTGGGGCCGCAGCCATGCTGTCGTCCCCGCTGCGGGTGGCGGTGGTGTGCTCAAGCAACCAGAACCGGAGCATGGAGGCGCACAATATCCTCAGCAAACGGGGATTCAGCGTCCGATCCTTTGGAACAGGGACTCACGTGAAGCTTCCAGGACCAGCTCCTGACAAGCCCAATGTTTATGATTTCAAAACCACATATGACCAGATGTACAATGATCTTCTTAGGAAAGACAAAGAACTCTATACACAGAATGGGATTTTACATATGCTGGACAGAAATAAGAGAATCAAGCCCGGACCAGAAAGGTTCCAGAACTGCAAAGACCTGTTTGATCTGATCCTCACTTGCGAAGAGAGAGTGTATGACCAGGTGGTGGAAGATCTGAATTCCAGAGAACAGGAGACCTGCCAGCCCGTGCACGTGGTCAATGTGGACATCCAGGACAACCACGAGGAGGCCACCCTGGGGGCGTTTCTCATCTGTGAGCTCTGCCAGTGTATCCAGCACACAGAAGACATGGAGAACGAGATTGACGAGCTGCTGCAGGAGTTCGAGGAGAAGAGCGGCCGCACCTTTCTGCACACCGTCTGCTTCTACTGAGCCCAGCGCCCGCCTGGAGCCGCCTCTGGAGCTTCCTGTTCATACTTTTTCCTTCCTGACATTTGTTTTTACTTACAGGTGTTCTGCTGGTGACGGTAGCATTACCCAAATAAACTGTGCATATGAAATGGGAAAGGAGATGCCAGAAGGCCAGATTAAAGCAATCAAGTTTTTTCTTTCCCACTTGTACTTATGAGCGGGATATTGATTATAAAGTTTTTCTTCTTTAACCAGAAAGGAAAGACGATGGTTTGTGTGCACTTTCCGACGTACCTGTGTCTCCATGTGCCCGCCTTCCCTCCCTCCTCCCCACCTGGCTGGCCTGTACACAGCCCTGCTGTGGCGTGTTGGGAATGACCTGGAATTGTCAATAAACAGATGCTGCTGTCAAAAAAAAAATAGTAATAATTGGAGGTTTCAACAATCATTTCTCGATAATTGATACAAAAATAGACAAAAAGTCAGTAAATTTATAAAATACATAAACATCCCCTTCAATTAATTTTGTAACTGCCTGACAGAATCTTCTTGCCTGCTGCCCAGATAGAGCCAATTTACTGAGATAGGGGAATTGGAATAGAAAAATAGTGTAATACATGCAGAGCTGGCTATATCGTCCAAGTATTATTACTCAAATCAGTCTCCCTAAAAATTCAGAGACTAAGGTTTTTTAAGGATAATTTATCAGGCAGGAGGCTAGAGAGTGGGAAACACAGATTGGTCAGGTTGGGGATAAAATCATAGGGTGTTGACGTGGGTTCTTCTTGCTATTTTCTGTTCCTGGGTGGGAGAGCAGAACTAGTTAAACCAGATTACCAGTTTGGGTGGCACCAACTGGTACATGAGGAATGCAGGATCTGAAAAATATCTTGAACACCAGTGTTAGGTTTTACAATAGTGATGTTATCCAGAGGAGCAACTGAGGAAGTTAGGAGTCTTGTGGTCTCTGGCTGCATGACTCTTGAGTCATAATTTCTAATCTTGTAGCTAATTTGTTAGTTTTACAAAGGCTGTCTGGTCCCCAGGCAAAGAGGGGCTTTGTTTTGGGAAAGGGCTGTTATCATCTTTGTTTCAAAGTTAAACTTTAAACTAAATTCCTTCTGTACTTAGCTTGGCGTATGCCCAGAAGTGCACAAGGGCAGCTTGGATGTTAAAGGCAAGATAGGGTATGTTAGGTCAGTTCTCTTTCATTGTCATAATTTTTGCAAAGGTGGTTTCAACTTGAGCTCAGTTTAGGGAACAGTTTACCCTAAAATAAAACATTAAAAAATATTCACTTTTAAAAGTGCATATGGAACAATCATCAAGATAACCTATATTTTGAGAAAAAAATGAGTTTTGAAACTGGCTTTGCAAAAATTATAACAGTGAGAAAATTATGACAGTGAAAGAGATTTGACCTAACCAACGCTATCTTGTTTCTAAACCTTCAAGCTGCCCTTGTTCTTTCCTGGGCATAGGCTGAACTAACTTTGGAAGGAATTTAATATACAGTTTAACTTTGAAACAAAGGTGACAACAACTCTTTACCAAAACAAACATCTCTCTTGCCTGTGTAACAGACTGCCCTTTAAGACTAACAAATTTGCCACAAGATTAAAAATCATAGTTTAGGAGTCATTCAGCCAGAGGCCACAAGATTCCCAATCTCCCTCCCCGATTGCTTCTAAGGATAACACCACTATTATAAAACCTAAAATTGATGTTCAAGATATTTTTCAGACCTTGGTTTTTGTTTGTTTGTTTGTTTGTTTTGCGGGAGACCATAGCCTTATTATTACTCAAGTCAGTCTCCCCGAACATTTGGAAATCAGAGGTTTTTTTTGTTTGTTGGTTGGTTTGTTTGTTTCAGTTTGAGAGCAGGTATGCTTATTAACCAACCAGCTTAGAAAAATAATCATGGCAAACACCTTAGTTCATTATTCTAATAAGCCTGTTGATCTGGTCCTCCCTGTTGCCAGCATCTCCACCTTCTACAAAATGGGTGGTCTTTTTCTTTATTACACCTCATGAAGAAGATAATTTGAAGGGCCACGGGAAGTTATTTGCTTCTTTGAAGTGTTTTCCAACAGTATAGATCTCGTGAATCTGATCCCCCATGCAGATGATGTCATATTTACCAAGAGATGGAGCAATCAAAGCGTTATCTGTTAAAGCATTTACTTCTTATTGATTTTGCCATAACCATGCTTGTCAATTAGTTCATTTACTGACCTCAGATTTGGGTACCCCCATGCAGTGTATGGCTCTACAATCCTCAGCATGTTAATTGAAGCCTTGTTGAGCTTCACAAAGATTGCACTGAAGATCTAGTGAAGGCAAAGAAGCTGCAACAACTTTCGGACCTTTGGGCTCACACCATTGATACCTCTGATCCTGAAGACAAACAGCAATTTGGGTTCTGAAGGTACACAGAGGTTGCCAGCTTTTCTTGGCATCCTCGCCATTCAAATTTCGGTTCTGTACATCTGCCTAAAGTGTACAAGTGCTTTGCTTTTTCATAGATAAGCTTCCTCCTTGCCTTTTGACGCATCTTTCGGACAAACTTCTTTCTCAGGTGCTTGATCTTCAGTTCTGTGAAATTCCTTCACCTTTTCTTAAGGGTTTCTGGCATGGCAGGAACCTTCTTCTTGTCCTCTTCTACGCCCTCCATTGTTCCAGCCAGAAAAAAGAGTGGATATCAAAGTTTTTAAGGACAACTTGGTGGGTGGATGGAAGTCAGTGAGCTGGGAGTGCTGATTAGTCAGGTCAGCGATGAAACCATATGGAGTTGAAGTTGTCTTCTTGTATTGTGTCAATTCCTGGGGGGAGGCCACAAGACCAGATGAACCAGTTTATTGATGTGGGTGGTGCCAGCTGATCCATTAAATGCAGGGTCTGCAAAATATCTCAAGCACTGGTCTGAAGTTTTACAATAGTGATTTTATCCCTAGGAGCAATTTGGGGAGGGTCAGAGCCTTGTATTCCCCACATGCATGACTCCTAAACCATAATTACTAATATTGCAGCCAATTTTTTTTTTCTTTTTTTTTTGGAGACGGAATTTCACTCTTGTTGCCCAGGCTGGAGTGCAATGGTGCGATCTTGGCTCACTGCAACCTCCGCCTCCTGAGTTCAAGTGATTCTCCTGCCTCAGCCCCCTGAGTAGTTGGGACTACAGGCATGCGCCACCACACCCAGCTAATTTTCTATTTTTAGTAGAGATTGGGGTTTCTCCATGTTGGTCAGGCTTGTCTCAAACTCCTGACCTCAGGTGATCTGCCTGCCTCGACCTCCCAAAGTGCTGAGATTGCAGGTGTGAGCCACTGTGCACAACCTCTTGTGGCTAATTTTTTAGTCCTACAAAGGCAGTCTAGTACCCAAGAAGGAAGGGAGTTTGTTTCAGGAAAGGGCTGTTTTCATCTGTGTTTTAAACTATAAACTATAAAATAAATTCCTCCCAAAGTTAGTTCAGCCTGTGTTCGGAGTGAACAATGACACCTGGAAGAGGAGGTTAGAAGTAAGATGGAGTTGGTTAGGTCAGATCTCTTTGACTGTCTCAGTTACAATTTTGCAATGGTGATTTCAGTTCCTCACTCTGGGTTTTATAATACCTTAAACTTAAGGTGTTGGCTAATGAAGATGGAGAAAGGGCAAAGACAGCTCTTTTTCCTGCCGACCAGGGGTATAGTAGGGGTAGATGTTGACCCTCAGATGAGAGGAATGGAACTGCTTTGCAACTGTCAGCATACTCATGCAGGCCTGGCTGGGGTTCCAAGGCTTGCATGGCAAAGACGTTAGTATTATCATCTAAAGTTATAGTACCGCATTTAAGGGAACAGTGTACTACAAGGTAAATAATGAGTACTAGGGTAAGGAGTGCCAATTCCCAGTTTTAAAAGTAAAGATTTGAAAGCATTAGTTTGGGGACTTGTAGCCCACAAAGAATTTAGGATTTAGTCTAAACTGTTAGCTGTCCCAACAGGTGTACTATAGTTTCTTTTTTTTTTTTTTAAGCATAATTTTTCTCTCTCCAGTTACCATTTTTATTAAAAACAAATCATAATAGGATTGATTTGTTTGCAAAATGAACTTTAGTCTTATTATACTTGGCCTGATTATCTGCATAAAGTACAACAAGAATAATTATTTCTTACATAGGCTTTTAAAATTGGCTTTGATGAAACTCTTTTCCATAAGAAATCTCAGATAAGACTTTTTTAAAGCTGGGTCCAGCCATGGGTTTGTACCCTCAAATACCTGTGAGTTTGGTAAATTCCTCTCCTCTTGACCTCCCAAGATAACCTGGGGCTCCTGGGACTTTTAGACCCTGTATTCTGATGTACCGGCTGGCACTCCCCAGACCAGCAATCTGGCTCAGCCAGCTCTGCGATCCCAGCCAGGAACAAAAGACAGTGAGATGAACCCTATTTGGCCTCCTATGATTTAATCTCTGACCCAACCAATCAACACTCCCAACTCTCTGGCCCCTTGCCCACCAAATTATCCTTAAGAAACTCCAGGCTGATTTTAATGATAAAACTCTGGTTTCCAGTTCAGCCAGCTTTGCATGAATTAAACTCTCTCTATTGCAATTCCTCTGTCTTGTAAAATCAGCTCTATCTGGGTCGTGGGCAAGGAGAACTCATTGGGTGGTTACAGTTTTAATATATTTAAAAATGTTAAAATCATGTAATGTATGTTCTCTTAAACAATAAAATTAAAATAGAAATCCCATTAGGACAACTGAAAAATGTATTTGGAATTTAAAAATCACAATTCTAAATGACCCTTGAATGAAAGAATGAAAAGTTAGAAATTGTTTTGAATTGAATAAAAATGAAACTAACATATCAAAATTTATGTGGTGTGACTAATGTAGTGCTGAGAGAAAATTATAGAATTCACTGCTTCTATTCTAAAAGAAAAAAAAAACTAGAAAAAAAGAGAGAAAATTAAACTCATACTAAACATAAGAAGGAAAAATTTTAATTAATTAATTAATTTATTCATTTTGAGACTGAGTTTCACTCTTGTTGCCCAGGCTGGAGTGCAGTGGTGGAATCTCGGCTCACTGCAACCTCCACCTCCTGGGTTCATGTGATTCTCCTGCCTCAGCCTCCCGAGTAGCTGGGATTACAGGCACCCATCACCATGCCCAGCTAATTTTTTTTGTATTATTAGTAGAGATGAGGTTTCACCATGTTAGCCAGGCTGTTCTTGAACTCTTGACCGCCAGCCTCGGCCTCCAAAAGTGCTGGGATTATAGGCATGAGGGGAAAATGTTAAATAACAGAAGTCAATGAAATAGAAAACAAGCAAAAATACAGAAAAAATAAATCTATTGTAATAATTTCCTATTACTGCTATAACAAATTACCACAACCTTAGTAGTTTAAAGCAACAGAAATTTATTATCTTACATTTTTGGAGCTCTGAATTCCTTCTAGTCTGAAAACCGAGGTGTTAACAGAGCTGCATTGTTTCTTGAAGCTCTAAGGGAGAATCATGACCTTTTCCATCTTCTTATAGTGGCCTACATTCCTTGGCCAATGACTCCTAATTTCTACATTCAAACCTAGTAGCATAGCATCTTCTCAACTCTCTAATCTCTGCTTCTTTCATCCCATCTCCTTCCTTGATTCTTATCCTCCTGACTCTTTCTTGTAAGGACCCTCGTGGTTACATTGAACCTGCCCAAATAACTCAAGATAATCCTGTCATCTCAATTCCTTAACTTGATCACATCAACAAATTCCTCTTTGCCATGTAAAGTAAAATAACATATTCACAAATTCCAGGGATTAGGATGTGAATATCTTGGAGAAGCTATAATTCAGCCTACCACAGATTCCAGAACCTGGTTCTTTGAAACAACAATAGAATTGCTAAAACTTTAATCAAACTGATCTGGCAAAATATAAACAATTCACATATACCAATATCAGGAAAGAAAGAAGAGCCACAATTACAGCTCTTATAGGTGTTAAAAAGATAAAGAGGGACTACAGTGAACAAATTTGTATCAATAATTTTGACTATTTAGATTACATATGTAAATTCTCAGCAAAATGAAAGTTAACACAATCAGAATAGATAGATGAATGGCTCTATATCTATTAAAGCAATTTAATTTGTAGTTAAAACCTTCCCACAAAGAAAACCCTACTCCTAGATGACTTCACTGGTAAATTCTACTGAACATTTAAAGAAAAATGATACCAGTTCTATGCAACTACCACTAAAAAAGAAAAAAAAGTGACTGGGTGCAGTGGCTCACGCCTGTAATCTCAGCACTTTGGGAGGTTGAGGTGGGTGGATCACCTGAGGTCCAGGGTTTGAGACCAGCCTGGCCAACATGAAGAAACCCCTCTCTACTAGAAATGCAAAAATTAGCCAGGTGTGGTGGTGCATGCCTGTAGTCCCAGCTACTTAGGAGGGTGAGGCAGGGAAATCGCTTCACCCCAGAGGCAGAGGTTGTAGTAAGCTGAGATCACGCCATTGTACTCCAGCCTGGATGACAGAAGGAGACAAGGAAACTCCATTAAAAAAAAAAAAGAAAGAAAAAGAAAAAGAAATTTAAAAGAATATAAATAACTTCTGATTTTACTACAGGAGGCAGCAGTGACTGATATAAAAACTAGACAAATACATAAATACATCATTAAAAAGACCAACATTCCTCATTAACACAGATGAAAAATTTCTTAAAACTTTAACAAATAAAATCTAGCATTATATGAAAGGGCTAATGCATCCTCACCAAGTGTTTTCTTCCCAGAGATGCAATAGTGGTTCAACATTCAAAAATTAATCATTTGTAATTCACCATAGTGAGAAACTAAAGAAAAAAAATCTATGGTCTTTTCAATAGATTCAGAAAAAGCATTTGAAGAAATTCAACATGCATTCATGATGAAACTTAGGAAACTAGAAATAGAATCAATAAAGGGAACCTATTAAAAACTTACAGCTAATGTCACGCTAAAATTCAGAACAAGGTAAGGTTGTTCATTCTCACGAATCCCATTCAATATTTTATTGGAAATCTGAGCCAATGTAGTAAGTCAATAATAAGAAATAAAATGTATACAAATTGAAAAAAATGAGAAATATATTGCTTCACAGCAATATAATTATATACAAAATGATTGTTTTGTAAAAAAAAAAATCCCAAAGAACAAAAATATACAAAATATTTAGAAATAATATAAAAATGTACAAGACTTGTATTCAGAAAAATGACAGAATATTGCTAAAAGATCAAAGAAGATATAAATAAATGGAGAACTATGTCATATCCATAGATGAAAGACTTAAAATTCCTATTGACAAATAGTCATAAAATTAAACAAAAACTATTTAAAAAATAAATCATAGAATAAAATGAATTCAAATACTTGGAAATTAAAATATATATATATTTCTAAGTAACTTTTGAGTCAACTTAGTGTTCTTCTTAAGAAGTTAGAGAAAGAAAAAAATCACCACATAGCATAAGTAAAAATAAAAATAAAGAGCAGACATAATTAAAGCAAAAAGCAAAATTATAATACAGAGCGTAACTTCAACCAAAAGTTGTTTCTTTGATAGGGCTATTTGAAATTGATTAAAAATATAAATAGGGAAAATAATAAAGGAGGGAGAGGGGACAAAAACCAAAGAATATTAAAGTAAAAATGGTAACAGAACTACATATGCTAAAGAGATTTTTGGAAAAACAGTATATTAAGAGGACATTATGAATAGCTTTGTGCTAGTGAAAGTGCAAACACTGATAAGGAGAGAAAGAGAATACAAAAAAGTCCTAAAAAAAAGTTATAAGATAATTCAGACCATGCAGGAAAATCATAATATAACAAGATATGCTTATTCCAGGAATTTCTTTAGTTTAATATTAGACAATCTATTGATTATATGAATATGTGGATATATTAAAGAGAAAAATTGATTTTCTGGATGCACAGAGAAATGTAATCAATTAAAAATTAAATCATTTTATGAATAAAAATTGTTATCTTGATAAGAAGTAATTTCAACATATGTAGAGTAAGCATTGTATTCATGGTAAACAATTTTAAAAATGCATAACAAATACATATGAAATATTTTTAAATATTAGGTATAATAAAGTTGCTTACTGTCCCCATGTCTAATAGTGTACTAAAAATTGTACTCAGAAAAACAAAGCTAAAAAGGCAATAAAGATAAATAAGCCAGGTGCCATGGCTCACGCCTGTAATCCCAACACTTAGGAAGGCCAAGGTGGGTGGATCACCTGAGGTCAGCAGTTTGAGACAAGCCTGACCAACATGGTGAAACCCCATCTCACTAAAAATACAAAAATGAGCCGGGTGTGCTGGCGTGCACCTGTAATCTCAGCTACACAGGAGGCTGAGGCAGGAGAATCGCTTGAACCCAGGAGACAGAGGTGCATGAGCTGAGATCGCGCCATTGGACTCCAGTCTCTAGACAAGGGCAAATCTGCATCTCAAAATAATAATAATAATAGTAAAACAAATAAATGAATAATACATAAGGACTGGAAAGAAACTTATTTAGTAATAGTCCACATAGAAAATCTCAGAAACTCCATATGGGAGTTAGCATAATAAAAGATGTAACAATGTTGCTGGACAGGAGATGCGTAATCAAAACTTAATTGCATTTCGGTTTATTAGTAAGAAAGCATTTGAAATATAATTTGATGATAATTTTACTTACAATAATATATTTATTTTGTTCCTAAGAAAATATGCTACAAAATATAATTATAATCTTTGTGGAGAAAATAATAAAATTTAATTAAAAGACTAAAAACAAAAGAGGAAAGATGACTTAAGTGGAGGTACAGTTGCTTAAAGATTTAAAAGAAATTAAACTTCAAACATTAATTCAACACAATTTGTATCAAAATCTCATAGAATTTGAGAGAGAATTCTAGAACATATAAAATACATTTTATTACAATACTAAATAATATTGTAATAAGAGGATATTATATAAAATAGTACTTAAAGATGTTAAATATTTAAAACATTACTGAAACTAGTGAAGACACTATTGAATAAAAAAAAAGATGGGTAAACTAACTATTAAAGTTTGTTTTCTGGTATAATACACAAACAAACACACAAAGTAAAATAGCAAGTTGTAAAGTGGTATTGGCAGAGATCCATAAATAGCCCAATGGGTCAGGATAGAGAACGCGGAAACAGACACACTTATATCTTATATCTAAAGATTTGATATATGACAAGGAACAAACTCACCTTTCAGAGGAGAGAAATATTCAAATTCAATAAATGATGCTGAAACAACAGATTATCTATTGAAGAGGAAAGAAACTGGATTGCTTTGCTGCACGATACATGAAATGAATTTCAGATGAAACTTAAATGTAAAAGGCAATATGAAACCTTTTAGATAAAAACAATTAGGAAAATACCTTAATGACCTCTTAGTAGGGAATTTAACAGGACTCAGAAGTTCATATGCCAAAGAAAAGACTAATAAATTAAACAATATTCAAATGTAGAACTTCTGTTAATCAGAAAACATTATAAACAAAAGGCTATCAGAAGCCTCAAGGGTGGTTTTTCTCACATAGCATCATCAACAACGCAACAGCCAGCTCTCATCCATTGCTTGTGCTGTCCAGGCAGAGTTCTAAGGCCTCTTTACCCATATCTCATTTACTCCTCCCAGCCTCTCTAAGAGATAGGTACAGGCATAAGCCATTTTCTTGAACTTTGCAGATACTGTTCTTTACAAATTGAAGGTTTGTGGCAATTCTGCATTGACCAAGCCTATTGGTGCCATTTTTCCAACAGCATGCATTCACTTTGTGACTGTCACATTTTGGTAACTCTCACAACGTTTCAAAATTTTGTTATTGTTGTATCTGTTACAGTGATCCATGATCAGTGATCTCTTATGTTACATTTGCAATTGTTTTGGAGCACCACAAATTGTGCCCTCATAAGATGGCAAACTTAATCAATAAATGTTTTGTGTGTTCTGACTGCCCCACTGATGGGCACTTCTTCCATCTCTTTCCATATCCTTCAGCCTCCCTCTTCCCTGAGACAAAAAAAATATTGATATCAGGCCAATTAATAACTTTACCTTGGTTTCTAAATGATCAAGTAAAAGGAACAGTCGCACATCTCTCACTTTAAATCAAAAGCTAGACATGATTAAGCTTATTAAGGAAGACATGTCAACAGCTTAGAAAGGCCAAAAGCTAGGCCTCTTGAGCCAAACAGCCAGGTTGTGAATGCAAAGGAAAAGTTATTCAAGGAAATTAAAAATGCTGTTCCAATGAGCAAATGATAAGAAAGTGAAACAGCCTTATTGCTGATAGGGAAAAGTTTTAGCAGTCTAGATACACGATCAAATCAGCCACAGTATTCCCTTAGCCATTTATGCCTAGTTTTCCATTATTGGAATGCTAAGCATGAGGGAATTATTTATATCCTACTGCTCAAGGTCATTAACAAGGTCTGATTGCAAAAATTAAAAAAAAAAAAATTGCAACCTCAGGCATAAATGGGTTTAAGCCAAAGCCCAAGTTAGAGCAACGTCTTAACTCTCTTCAATGCTATGAAGGGTGAGAGAGGTAAGGGAGTTGCAAAAGAAAAGTTTGAAGCTAGCAGAGGTTGGTTCATGAGGTTTAAGGAAAGAAGCCACCTCTATAACATAAAAATACAAAGTGAAGCAGCAGCAAGTGCAGATACAGAAGCTGCGGCAAGTAATCCAGAAGATATATTTAAAATAATTGATGAAAGTGGCTGCACTGAACAATAGATTTTAAATGTAGACAAACAGCCTCTATTGGATGAACATACTTTCAGAGACTTTCATAGTTAGAAAATGTCAATGCATGGCCTCAAAGCATCAAAGAACAGTCTGACTCTGTCGTTAGGGGCTAATGTCGCTGGTGATTTTAAGTTGAAGCCAATGCTCATTTACCGTTCCAAAACTCTAGAGTCCTTAAGAATTGTGCCATATAGACTCTGCCTGTGCTATATAAATGGAACAATAAAAGCCTGGATGACAGCCCTGTTTACAGAATGGTTTATTGACTATTTTAAGCCCACTGTTGAGACCTACTGCTCAAAAAAAGATACCTTTTAAAATATTCTTGCTCAATGCTCTGATATAGATGTACAAGGATATTAATGTTGTTTTCATGTCTGCTAACACAACATCCATTCTGCAGCCCATGGATTAATGAGTAATTTTGACTTTCAAGTCTTACTTTTTTTTTTTTTTTTTTTTTTTTGAGATGGAGTCTCGCTCTGTCGCCCAGGCTGGAGTGCAGTGGCGGGATCTCAGCTCACTGCAAGCTCCGCCTCCCGGGTTTAGGCCATTCTCCTGCCTCAGCCTCCTGAGTAGCTGGGACTACAGGCGCCTGCCACCTCGCCTGGCTAGTTCTTTGTATTTTTTAGTAGAGACGGGGTTTCACTGGGTTAGCCAGGATGGTCTCGATCTCCTGACCTTGTGATCCGCCCATCTCGGCCTCCCAAAGTGCTGGGATTACAGGCTTGAGCCACCGCGCCCGGCCAAGTCTTACTATTTTTGAAAAGTACATTTCATAAGGCTGTAGCTGCCATACATAATGATTGCTCTGATGGATGTGGGCAGAGTAAACCAAAAATCTTCTGGAAAGGACTCATCATTCTAGGTGCCATTAAAAACATTCGTGATTCATGGGAGGAAGTCAAAGTATAAACATTAACAGGGGCCGGGCACGGTGGCTCATGCCTGTAATCCCAGCACTTTGGGAGGCCGAGGCGGGTGGATCACGAGGTCAGGAGATCGAGACCATCCTGGCTAACACGGGGAAACCCTGTCTCTACAAAAAAAAAAACCAAAAGAAATTAGCCAGGCGTGGTGGTGGGCGCCTGTAGTCCCAGCTACTCTGGAGGCTGAGACAGGAGAATGGCGTGAACCCGGGAGGCGGAGCTTGCAGTGAGCCGAGATCCTGCCACTGCACTCCAGCCTGGGTGACAGAGCCAGACTCCGTCTCCAGCAAACAAACAAACAAAAAAACATTAACAGGAGTTTGAAAGAAGATGATTCCAACCCTCATGGATGACTTTGAGGGCTTGAAGACTTCAGTGGAGGAAATAACTGCAAATGTGGTGGAGATAGCAAGAGAACTAGAATTAGGAGTGGAGCCCAAGGATGTGATTGAATTGCAGCAATCTCATGACAAAACTTGAACAGATGAGGAGTTGATTCTTATGGATGAACAAAGAAAGTGGTTTCTTGAAATGGAATCTATTCCTGGTGAAGATGCTATGCTGTTTGTTCAAATGACATCAATGGATTTAGAATATTACATAAACTTAGTTGATAAAGCAACAGCAGGGTTTGAGAAGATTGATTCCAATTTTGAAAGAAGTTCTGCTATGGGCAAAATGCTGTCAAACAGCATTGCATGCTACAGAAAAAATCTTTCCTTCAAGGAAGATTCGATCAATGCAGCAAACTTTATTGTTGTCTTATTTTAAGAAATTGCCACAGCCACCTCCACCTTCAGCAACCAACACCCTGATCAGTCAGCAGCCATTAACACTGAAGCAAGACCCTTCACCAGCAAAAATGATTACAACTTGCTGAAGGATCAAATGATTGTTAGGATTTGTTTAGCAATAACTTGTTTGTAAATTAAGATATGCACATTGTACATATTTTTTCAGACATACTGCTACTGCACACTAAATAGACCACAGTATTGTAGAAATATAACTTTTATGTGCACTGGGAAACCAAAAAATTTATATGAGTCACTTTCTTGCAGTATTTGCTTTCTTTTAATGCTCTGGGGCTGAACCTGCAGTATCTCTGCGGTAGGCCTAAACTACTATTATTCCCAATTTAAACTGAAGAAACTGAATGTTAGAAATGAAATAACTTGCCCAAAGTCACACTGGTGATGGAACTGGGGTTCAAACCACGTTGACTGCTTAGAAAATACATCGCCTTTTATAAATAATTGTAACCCTCACCAAAAGTAAGTGCAACATTGAAAAATATATTGTTTAGAGATACATACAATTCATGTAAAAATATAAAAAAATCAAATACAATCACACACACACACATACCCTTAAAAGAACACCTAGGTCAAAGAAGACAATGTAATGGATATTATAACATATTTAGAAGTAAATGTTAAAAATACTACATATTGAAATTTGTGGGATATAAGTAAAGTAATTAGACATTTACAGCCTCAAATTCCTAAAAAAATAAATGTATTTGACAAAAAGCCCTAAAAATTGCACCAAAAAATAGAAAAAATATGCAAACAACATGTAGAAGAATAGCTCTTAAGAGTCATAAATAGTTAGTAAACATGAAAAGTTATTCAACCTCATTAATAGTCATGGACTTACAAACAAAAATCTCAATCACATTCCATATGCAATACAGATTTGACAAAAGTTAAAATATTGGTCAAAACCCAAGTTAGTGAGTATATGAAGTAACAGTAATTCCTATACACAGCTTTTGAGAGCATTAGCTACTGCATTCACACACAAAATATGTATTACAGTCTAGTAAAGTCAGTTTTACAAATATGTTAGGGTCTAACCATTCTACTTCTAGTCATAATTGCAAAATAAAATTTCACATACGTGCACCAGGAGAATGGATAATAGTGTTAATAGCAATATAATTTGGGGAACAAACAAAGCAGAAACAAAAGAAAAACAGAAAATGTACCTTTTGAAATATACATATAATGCATAGTTTTGCATAATTGTGAAAAATTAATGTATCCCAACTGCACACCTCAACATCAAAGTCTACTGCTGCATAGTAATTCATACAGTAGGTTTCATTCTATAATGTTCAAGAAATATAAAAGTAAACAACATATTATTTATGGATGCATAAGTATTTAGTTAAACTGCAAATTATCAGCATAGTGGTTACTTCAGGGTGAAGAGGGAAAGGGAAATGGAAGAGGGCTGGATGATGGTTGTACTGATGTTAATTTCATCATTATTCCTTTAAAGAGTATGTATTCATTTGTATATTCAGATTCACTCCATAGAACATCTCCTGGGACATTGTATCTCAGAAAGAAATTCTCTTGGTTTTTAAAATCTAGACTTCATAGAACATGTGTATCTTTAAAACAATGTTTAATGCCTGTATTTATATAGAAAGTATTTATCATTCTGTTTCTAAAACTCAAGACAGCATTTTTATAAAACTAACTGTGGAAAAGGTCTTGAATTTCATTCCAACACAACTAGTAGAATGTCACAGTCACATAAACTTTTTGAAAAATATTGTTTGTTTGAGATCTTATTTGTTGCTAGGTAATTAGAAAAAGAAATTGAAAACATCTTAAATCATAAAATGCTATTTATACAGGCATGAAAATTGCTAGTGTATAGCTATGTAAAATATGTATGTTTTAGGGAATGGGGTGTGAGGTGTGAGGTTAATGTCTAACAATTTATTGATTTTCACATTTAAAATAATGGGAAATAGATTCCTGATAAACTTTGAGTGCAGACTATCCAGATTTCAGGATTTTCTGAATTTATGACTTTAAGTTGAGATGGCACTACAGAATGTGTCATATATTATGTAACATAGTTTTGAACTCACACTTTTTTTTGGGGGGGGAGGTATTTAAATTTTATTTTATTTATTTATTTTTTTATTATACTTTACGTTCTAGGGTACATGTGCATAACGTGCAGGTTTGTTACATATGTATACTTGTGCCATGTTGGTGTGCTGCACCCATCAACTCGTCAGCACCCATCAATTCGTCATTTATATCAGGTATAACTCCCAATGCAATCCCTCCCCCCTCCCTCCTCCCCATGATACGCCCCGGTGTGAGATGTTCCCCTTTGTTCAGTTCCCACCTATGAGTGAGAACATGCGGTGTTTGGTTTTCTGTTCTGGGAACTCACACTTTTTTTTTTTTTGACTTTAAGTTCTGGGATACATGCGCAGAATGTGCAGGATTGTTACCTAGATATACATGTATTATGGTGGTTTGCTGCACCTATCAATCTATCATCTAGGTTTTAAGCCCCACATGCATTAGGTATTTGTCCTAATGCTCTCCCTCCTCTTGCCCCCCACCCTCGATAGGACCCGGTGTGTGTTGTTCCCTTCCTTGTGTCCATGTGTTCTCATTTGAACTCATATTCTTTAGCTAAATTCATTAGCCCTTTATGTTGTGGTTGTTCTTTGCTCCAACTTCACGCCCATCCACTCTGCCTCGATACTGGTAAGTTTGCCATGCTCCTGCATGCCCTTGGTGCACTTGTACATGACAATTTCTCTCCCTCTAATTCCTTCCTTTGAAACTCAACTCAAATATCATTTAGACAGTGCAGCTGCTCTGGCTTCCCCAGCTTCTATTTACTCATAATAGTCTTTGATCATATATTGTAAAACACAATAGAGTATTCAAATTGGCTGTTTACTTCTCTGTTCCCACCACTATTAGAAAACAGTACATGGGCTTCTTGACAGAAAGCATTGTCATTTATAAGGTCATGAAACTTAGTAGGTTTTAAGTAAATGTTCATTGAACAAGTAAATTAATTAATTTATAAATATCTAAGAGCATAGATCTTTATGGGTTGAACTTTTAAGGAAATAATTGAAAGAGACAGTGAATCTTAAAAATATGAAGGTTAACAGAGGAAAAGAGCTCAAGTAAAAGCTAAGAAACAGGAAAACAGTGATGTGGGTTGGGAGAACTGAGAGTGGAAATTTCACATGGGAATAATAGAAGAAAAGATTGTGAAGTAAAAGTGATTGAAAATTGAAAAATCCATCTTTGCTCTATTATATTCTGAGACGCAAAGTTGCATAAATATTTAATATCTATCTTCTATTCTTAGTTGTGTACTCTGACATCTTTACACAAAAGAAAAGGATAAGAAGAGATCCTTGTGATTCTTCTTGATGCTCTGTTTACATATCTGATACCGAGCTCTTTAGAATGAAGTACTACCCTCTCCTGCCCTACTCTCTTCTAGGGATGACCAACTCTTAATACACTAGCTTAAGACACACGCTCTTATCCTGTTAGAGACAATTCATTAAACAAACAGTAAATAAATTCTTTCCCTATTGTACCTTCCAATTATTTTCCTGAAGAATACTCATATTGATTTACAGAATCATGCAAGCACAGAGCTGTCTAAAACGACTTTCTGCAATGATGGAGACGTTTTATCTGTGCTATCCAATACAGTAGCCACTATCCACATGTAGCCACTGATCCTTAAAATATGTCTATGCTACTGAGGAACTGAATTATTTTTATCTTGTTTGAGTTTAATTACTTTAAAGGTAAATAGCCATATGTGCTTAGTGTCTACCATTTTAGGCAACACAGGTCTGAAATATTTGTGAGAAACCTAAAATTGCAGCCACTGCCCTTACCTTACTAAGCAGTCTACCTCACTTACTGATTGAAAAAGTAGATGAAAAAGCTGCAGTGCTTAACTCCTAATTTGCTAGAGAATCTCCAGTGTCAGTCTTTAATAGGAATTAAGGGTAAGCAAGGCAGTGAAGATTTATTCATTCCTGACTGTTACACATGAATGGCCAAGAAAATCTATGTATAATCTGTCTATCAAGAAGAGCTATAATTAGAATCTGATGTATTTGCTTTTTGTGGAATACTTGGTCCCTTTTACCATATCAGCACAATCAGTGCTAAAAACCAAAGGAAAATTGGCTTTAGCATGAACGTTATTCCTTTTGTATCCATGAGATTTTCAACATAAGTCAAAGTAGCATTCTGGATCAGTGTTAAGGATGTTTCTAGTGATCAGACTGGCTTAAATAATATATAAGCCTACATGTACATACACATTTAATGTCAGCAGTTACTGAGACAGCATTTCTAACTACCCCTGGTAAATCCTTCCCACCCTCTGGAGGTTCACTTAGACAGACTGTTGACTTTGCTCAGAAGGAATTTCACCTAATTTAAAGAGGAAGTCTCTTCAAGCATTGGATGCATGGTTTTATCTTGTGGAAATGGGGTTATAATGCAAATTTTTAGGGTGAGGTCTATGATTTTCCATTTTTAGAAGTGCTCTGATGGTTCTGATACAGATGTCCCTCCCATCATGTTTCAGAAATGTGGAATTGGACTGTATACCTCATTAGAAGATGAGAACACAGACCACAGTCACACAGCATGGTAATACACATTAATAAGAAGCTAGACACTGTGGTGTGCACCTATAGTCCCACTGCTCTAAAGGCTGAGGTGGGAGGATCCTAGGGGTTTGAGACCAGCCTTGGCAACAGAGCAAGACTTTGTCTCTTAAAAAAGAAAGGAAGGCAAGAAGGCAGGAAGGCAAAAAGGAAGGAAGGAAGGAAGGGAGAAAGAAAGAAGGAAAGGAATAAAGAAAAAAAGAAAGAAAGAAACAAAGAAAGAAAGAGAAAGAAAGAAAGTGAAGAAAGGAGAAAAAGAAAGAAAGAAAAGAAAGAAAGAAGAAAGGGAATGGAAAGGAACGGAAAGGAAAGGAAAGGAAAGGAAAGGAAAGGAAAGGAAGAAAGAGAGAAAAGAAAGACAGACTTTAAGGGATAGACCATTTTCAGCTTTCACTGAAGAACATACATCTACAGCGATACCTTGTGCATATTTAAGAGTGAGAGTGGTGGCCATAATAATATACATTCTAGAGGAAAAAGTCATTCAGAAATAGAAAATTTATGGGAAACTGAAATAGCCCATAGAATTACAGCAACCTTGGCAAATGAATAATTGTTGCAGAGTCACAAGTATTTTTCCCTCAGCAAGATGCCCAATAACCTAGTGGCTAACAAATGGCAACCTCCAAATTCTGTTTCTTTTTTCCTTAATAAAGTGAAGGGGAAAGCAAGCACTGACCTGAGTCAAAATCCCTTGACAGTCTGTGATTAGAAGCATGTACCTTGTTTCAAAAGCACTGTGCTCTGAGCTAAGCAACTCAGAATAAAGTGATTTCCAGCTGTCTGTGTTCTTTTTCATCATAGTAAGGCCTTATTAGGTGTGGATTTCTCAATGGTACATTTTGAGGAACATCACTGGGAATCTGTCCAAGTAAAACCATTTCAAAGGTAGCTTGCCTTCCAGTAGTGCAGTCAGTTACAGCAGTGACTTTTACAGAGACTATTTCATACTTTTATGCATAAAAATAAAAAGCCATTCCACCATGCTGAAATCTCAGAGGAAAGCTTGCTGTGACTGTGTGTATTTTGTGCTGACATGGTACATGGTAGCTTTCTGAATGGAAGAATAATTGTATTTTCAAGGATACTGAAAGGACGCTTTGATTTGATTTGAAAAGGCCAGAGTCTCACAGATGTACTAAGAATGTCACATATTAAGCTTCTAGAAGTGCCCATCATGCTTCAGTAAATGGAATCCTACATCTTGGGCTGGATTCTCTAGGGTCAATTTCTTCTCCTCCCTCTCCTCTTGGCTCTTTCCTCCTTTGTCTCATTTGGAAAACAGTCATCAAAAGGCAAGAAAAGTTGCTCATATTTACATTCTACATTAGGCATGATGTCTTACAAAACTATTTTCAAATAGTTCATAGCATCCTTGCTTAATAAAGTAGCAAACTGAGGTTTGCAGCTGTTAACTTGTTCATAAAAAAGCAACTAGTAAATGGCAGAACTCATTCAGACCCAGGTATCTGAGACATCAAATTTCTCCTTCTGTTATGCCTTGATCTACATTCTCTTTATTCCAAAATTCAACTTCTTATCTTTTTTTTTTTTAAATGGTGGCTAAAAAGCAACATTTTCACTTTCTTGTGCCTACCTAGACTGCTGTAATAGCCCTTTCTCTGGCCTTCCTCCTGAGAATGTTCTTCTGCTACAATTTAACCTGCCAATGGCTGTCAGTTTTTCCTTCTTAAAACACTCGCCTGCCATTTCTCATCCAGAAGGGCTGTACCATTGATCATTTTCACCAGCTACATATGAGAGTGTCTATTTTTACATAACTTTATCACAGGGTATGTTGGAATTTTCCTGATACAATAGGTGAGAAATGAGTAGCTATATTTTTGCAGTGAACTCATCAGATGCTTTATGAACAATTGTTTATTTGATATTTACCATATGTTAGGCCCTATTTTATTTTTTTATTTTTTTTAATAATACTTTATGTTCTAGGGTACATGCGCACAACGTGCAGGTTTGTTGCATATGTATAGATGTGCCATGTTGGTGTGCTGCACCCATTAACTCATCATTTACATTAGGTATATCTCCTAATGCTATCCCTCCCCCCTCCCCTCACTCCACAACAGGCCCCAGTGTGTGATGTTCCCCTTCCTGTGTCCAAGTGTTCTCATTGTTCAATACCCACCTATGAGTGAGAACATACAGTGTTTGGTTTTCTGTTCTTGCAATAGTTTGCTGAGAATGGTGGTTTCCAGCTGCATCCATGTCCCTACAAAGGACATGAACTCATCCCTTTTTATGGCTGCATAGTATTCCATGGTGTATATGTGCCACATTTTCTTCATCCAGTCTGTCACTGATGGACATTTGGGTTGGTTCCAAGTCTTTGCTATTGTGAATAGTGCCACAATAAACATACGTGTGCATGTGTCTTTATAGCAGCATGATTTATAATCCCTTGGGTAAATATCCAGTAATGGGATGACTGGGTCAAATGGTATTTCTAGTTCTAAATCCTTGAGGAATTGCCACACTGTCTTCCACAATGGTTGAACTAGTTTATAGTCCCACCAACAGTGTAAAAGTGTTCCTATTTCTCCACATCCTCTCCAGCACCTGTTGTTTCCTGACTTTTTAATGATTGCCATTCTAACTGGTGTGAGATGGTATCTCATTGTGGTTTTGATTTGCATTTTTCTGATGGCTAGTGATGATGAGCATTTTTTTCTGTGTCTGTTGGCTGCATAAATGTCTTCTTTTGAGAAGTGTCTGTTCATATCCTTTGCCCACTTTTTGATAGGTTTGTTTGTTTTTTTCTTGTATATTTTTTGAGTTCTTCGTGGGTTTTGGATATTAGCCCTTTGTCAGATGAGTAGATTGCAAAAATTTTCTCCCATTCTGTAGGTTGCCTGTTCACTCTAATGGTAGTTTCTTTTGCTGTGCAGAAGCTCTTTAGTTTAATTAGATCCCATTTGTCAATTTTGGCTTTTGTTGCCGTTGCTTTTGGTGTTTTAGACATGAAGTCCTTGCCCATGCCTATGTCCTGAATGGTATTGGTTAGGCCCTATTTTAGAGAATATGTGATATAATCTTGTTTTTATTGAGGTACTTTTTGAATTAAACAAATAACTGTAATTATTTCGTTCTGAAAAAAAAGAATGGTAGAAAAATCTAAACAATCTAATGGTATTTCTGAAATATGGTAAGTTGTTAATTTAAAAACATAGACATTCAAACTTAATAAAAATTTGGAAGATAGACACCAGGATGACAAAAAGCCATTTTCAGTAGAAGAGACCAATGCCAAATTCAAGCTGAATATAGCTTAAGCAAGAGTCACATATTCATAGCCACAGTCCTTTTTTTGTGTGTCATTATATGAGCTACTAATTTTGATTTTGTGGTAACAGAAAAATAGCACAGCTAACACCTTTCCTTCTGCTGTTTTGACAAGGCACAGTCAGGTAGATATTGCAGGAGGCTTCATAAGAATACTATGTATTGGCATTATTACACTCAGAAAGAGTTGTCTGCAACTTCTGTGAAATCTTCAGGTTGATATTCATGCAAGATAATCCTCCAGAGAATGAGATAAAAATGCCCAGAATAGTGAGGTAAAGCAGTTGTTCATAAGGAAATACTGCCAACCTGATTCTGCAGCTATGCATTCTAAGTACAAAACATTCCATGATTTCTTTTACCTTTCTTGATTGGTTTTAACCTGCTCAGTCTAGTTAGAAAATCTCTTGTGCACCTTTTAAACTAATTTTTAAAACTGCATTCAATAAAGCAAATGTTCCTTTCTCATTGCATTGGGTAGGTAGCAAAAGAGAGGTTTCAATGGTATTGGCACATTACATGAAGTATGCATATTTTATTTAGCCTTTTCAAATTTTAGACATTTTAGAAATCTTTAGTAAAAGACAGCTGTCAGCTCTGCTTTTGGTAGTAATGTGTCTCAATGAGTGATTTAGAAACATAAACATAACAGGCTCTGTAACTGATTAAAGTTCTCTTCCAGGTCTTCTTAGTTTACTCTCACTCTTACTGTACTACCTCATTCATTTTCATGGTTTTATGAGTTTATGTGTGTCATTGACTTCAATACATCTCTTCAGCCTAAGCCTGGCACGCCTCAGTGTCTCCAGCTGATTACTAAATATCTTTACTTTAACCTTATATTGATACCTTGTCACAATATACAAGACTGGACACATTATTTCTCTCAACTTGTCCCACTTTTCCATATTCTCAAGCAAAATTCTGCTTCTCTAACTGTTATCTCTATATCATAGAATGTTATCACCCTCCAAGGATTTTACCCACATCAGAAGTCAGACCTACCTACTGTTTCTCCCTATCATTTCTATCATCCACTCAATCCTCAAGTCTGACTAATCCTTTCCCCTAAATATTTTTAGAAGAAATCCACTTTTCTCTATTCCAGTGCAACAATGAGTACCCAGGGCCTTCTCATCTCTCCACCGGGTTACTAAAACAGTTTCATCACAGGTATAACTTGCCCCCTCTAATCCAGTCTCCAAACTGCAGCAAGAATGATCTTTTATAAAAAAGAGAAGTGAGTTTATAACATGCTGCTTACCCACAGATTAAAAAGTCTTCCACTGCCTTACCATTCCTTCTAAATAATGACAGCATTTTTTTTATCATGTGTGATAAGCTGCTTTATATTCTAATGTCTGCTAACTTTTCATTCTTCACTATTTGCCTCCCATTCTCTCCAATCCTGCCACATTCAACTTCCTTAGCACCACCCTTATTTTAAAACCTGTTAGCCATCCCAATTAAGTGAAAAATCTATACACACTTCCCTCATTTTTGAGATTTGACATTAGATGTCAAATCTCTTGGGTGTGAATTGAGGGTGAAAAGTAGATGCACTAGGGATGTTAGCCATCAGCTAACATGATGTTTCTTGTCTCCCCAGGACCTGCTCATTCCAAATCTCATTTATACCTTCACAAAATGATAGACTCCCATCAGGCATGCCTCCCTTCAAATGATGATGAGTCAGATAACATCTAGGCCATGAGGGGAAATTCAGGTTTCAGTTTCTTTATTTTAGAATGGTCAGATAACTAGTCTTTTTCAAAATCTAGGGGCAAGATAGGGACTGTTAATCAAAAGCAGAAAAGTTATTAGCTTAAGCAGCATGGCTTTTCTCCAAAACTCTAAAAGCTTCATGATTTTTCTGCCTGAGTTTACCAAACATTTCATATAGCATCTGGATCTTCTACAAATCCTGTGAGCCTTACGAACCAAGTGGCAGACCTTCTTTCTTTAGAAACTGGGCCCTATTTAAAGACATGAACCTTAGGTTCTCGGGCAAGTTGTTTAGAATAGCACCCCAAACCTGTGGAATATATTGTCTCTAAAGTCTAAAGAAACCCCTAAGTGCTGGGTCCCTTTTTAGTGATGAGGAGAAAAATTATGGCAACTTGTCTTTCGCTTCAGAGAGGCTATCCCTACATGCTCCTAGTCAGTAGTTTTCCCAAAGCTTTCCTGAAGTGACAGATCTCTGAATGTGAGGAGGTTTTATCCCCCAACTTTCTGGTATGCATATTTTCTACCAAGGTCTCTCGATAGCTGCTAATATGCTTCCTAGCTGCCACCAGCATGATGTAATCAATGTAGTGGACAAGACTGATGTCTTAGAGAATGATGAGATGAACAAGATCCCTGGTGGCTAAATTAAGATTCAAAGCTAAATATTGACATAGACCTGAGGCAAGATAGTAAAGGTAATCTTCTGATTCAGCTAGTTGAAAGTAACTTCTGATGTTCTTTGCATACTGAAAGAGAGGACTTAGGATTTACTAGATCAGTAGCTGAATACCAGGTGCAGGGGAATGAGTTGATTTTTTTCAGCACTAAGACCCAATCTGGAAAAGCAGCTGCAGTCAGAATCACCACATGAACAGCCATGCAGCCATGTACTGTCATTCCCCAAGAATCACCTGTTTTCTATATAGGCCAAAGAGTCAAATTAAAACGGAGATGCTTTAAAGATAATCATGCTGCATCTTTCAAGTATTTGATGGTGGCACTAATCTCTGAAGCTTACCAGGAATAAGCTACCACTTATGGTTAAAATTTTTGATAGGAAAAAACAGCTCCAAAGGCTTCTGTTTGCTTTTTGTATCATAATGGCTTTCAGCTCTCTGGGTCTGGAAGACAATACTGGAATACTAGCCAAACATTTCTATTCCAATTAAATATCCAGAAATGGTACAACAGTCACAGGCTGGGTTCATGGACCCGATGATTAGGTTAAAAATCTATTTCCCATCTAATTCCCCACCATGACTAATGGACCACACACAGGGTAAATCTGTGTTTTCTGGGCTTAGTGTTAGGTCAGAACCAGTGATCAGTCAGCCCATCCCTACTCCCAAAGATGGATAATTCCATTGTCCTAGTTCACATTTAACCTGGTAAAGGATAACAGTTAATTTGGAGGAAGTCAAGGAAGATTTACAGTATATGTTTATAATAGATTTTGTACAAATATTTCTCAATTGCTTCTGACCTTTATTAAATGGCCCTAGTCTCTAGGCCTGTACATTGACTGACTCAGTCCTGAACAGTAGTGATCCACCATGAGTTTCCATTGCAGGGGCTAAAGTAAGGCTCTGTTCATTAGATCTTGGATTATTATTATTATATTCACAGATTAAGTAGGAGTTAAATGGTTATTTTTGTTTTTGGAACTGCATAATTGTTACCAAAGATTCCTAGTCTATTAAAACAGTTTTCACACTTGCTTGTCGCTTTCTATGGTAACCACTTTTTGATTTGTTTTTTTCCAGACAGGCTCTCACTCTGTTACCCAGGCTGGAGTGCAGTGGTATAAACATGGCTCATTGCAGCCTAGACCTCCTGGAATCAAGAAATCCTCCTGCCTCAGCCTCCCATTTAGCTGGGAACACAGGCATGCACCACAATGCCAGAATAATTTTTTTTTTTGTTGTTGTTGTTGTTGTTGTTGTTTTTGGTAGAGACAGGGCCTCACTTTGTTGCTCAGGCTGGTCTCGAACTCCTGGCCTCAAGCAATTCTTCTGGTCTCAGCCTCCCAAAGTGCTGCAATTACAGGCATGGCCCACTCCTGGCCTATGGTAACTACTTATACCACCTCTAGTAATTACGTGTTGTTGCTTGACCTCTACCACTCTGGCAACCATTTGTTCTCACTGAAATCAGGAATCCCATCTCAATTGCAAAACCCTCCCTTCATCTGGGCTTATAGAGGAAAACCATACAACTCTACAAAAATGGTGGCACTTGCCTCATAAATTTACTACACAGTTCCTGTGGTTCATTAAGGGAGAGGCCTCTATGTCTTATTAGGGATATAGAGGTTAGGCAGTTGAACTATATATGATAAATCTACTTCAATATTTTTAACAGAATTTTTAGATCTCTTTATTTTATAGAAAGGAATTTCTATCATCTCAGTGTTGTAATAGGCCACAGTTGCTGCAAGATTGCCTCCATTGAACCAAGCAAATTGAACCATCCCTAGATATTAAAACTACCACATGAATCCACAATCCCTGCAAAGTAACACTCATATCAGTATACCCAGTCTGACCTAAATTTATGTTGCCTCAGAGTCTATTCTCACTCGGGTTACCTAAGTTACTGGCAATAGGAATTGTCAAAACCTGCAATTCTTTTGGTGTGTCAGGCTTTTCCAGAGTTTGACATTATGATTAAAACTCCCTAAGATATGCTAATTATATATATAATTATAAATATGATGACAATAAAGAGAATGGGCAGGAGCGGTGGTTCACAGCTGTAATCCCAGCACTTTTGAAAGCCGAAGTGGTGAATCACGAGGTCAGGAGTTTGAGACCAGCCTAACCAACATGGTGAAACCCCGTCTCTACTAAATATACAAAAATTAGCCGAGTGTGGTGGCACGCACCTGTAATCCCAGCTACTCAGGAGGCTGAGGCAGGAGAATGGCATGAACCCGGGAGGTGGAGGTTGCAGTGAGCTGAGATCACACCACTGTACTCCAGTCTGGGCAACAGAGAGAGACTCTGCCTCAAAAAAAAAAAAAAAAAAAGGATATAGCTGGGAAATGAAGGAAATTGATATGCCCTTGCACAGTAATTATTTTCAGTTGAGAATATGGGGTCTGCAATCAAACAAATCCAATCATGTTTAAAAAACTAAGGAGAGACTGTGTTTGCTGATGGGATGTTTAAGAAGCTTAGGAGTTGTGGGATGGGGGAAGGGGGCGGGATGGCGTTAGGAGATATACCTAATGTAAATGATGAGTTAATGGGTGCAGCACACCAACATGGCACATCTATACATATGTAACAAACCTGCATGTTGTGCACATGTACCCTAGAACTTAAAGTATAATAAAAGCCTGTTCTTTTGTGGAAAAAAAAAAAAAAGAAGCTTAGGAGTTTGGAGCAATCTGAGCTATGGGAAACCTCCAAAATATCTGCAAGTTCATTTTTAATTCTCACATCATGCCTTAGATGTCTAAGAGCCTACCTAGAACTATGGAATACTGAGAAATTCCTAAACTATTGATTCTTCCGGTACTTGGCACTGATGATGCTGGGAGTTGGATTGTAGACCCACTACCACAGATGTCATAGAATAACCAAATGCTTCAGTTAGTGTGTTTGACAGAGTATCTGATTTTCTTGCTCAGAGCTACTCTCTGATTAGTTATTCTGCTCTTCCAAATCTTTCATGAGTATGTTTTCAGCAGAACCTAAATCAAGTGTAGAAATGTAGCTACAAGCAAGCCTAAACATTTTATGTTTTTTATTTCTAGCCTCAGAAGTGTAGGAAGTTACACTAAAAAGAATTGAAATAGTAGTTAATTCAATCTGCTGTATATTCCACATAAAAGCTAGCTATATATTTATTAAATATACAAAAAAAAGAATAAATGCAAAAATAAACCAAGTGATCAATGCAGTTTCCAATAGCATAATAGTAATTCTAAATAGAAAATAAAGGTCACAAAGTAAAATGCTAGAGCCATTTACTCCACAGGTGTCTTAGCCCCAAGAATAACAGCATTCTTTCCAGGAAAACATGGGACGTATCTTTTCATGCACTGCTCTCTCCTTTCCATTATTTTCCTTAAAGTCTTGATAAATCTACTCTCTTTATATCCTCAAGGATGGGATTCCTAAAACTCACTCCCACCGTAAGAAATCTTGGTTGTATTTCTGACAGGTGTTATCGATGCTAGTATCAGTTTCACAATTTTCCAGATATTTGTTTCTACTGAAGCCAAGATAAGTATAGAGAAAAATTCCTATAACTGTATACTTCTTTATTTTAAAAATATGTATTTTGAGGCTCATTCATTTGCTTATTCAATAAATATTTGCCAGGCAATAAACTAGGGTTCAGATCCCTGCCCTTATGAAACTGGTATTCTAGAGAAAATGAGAGATTATTTAAAGTCTTATGAAACAAATAAAACAAGTGCAGTTAAAGAGAACACCAGAGATGATATATTATATTATATTATATTATATTATATTATATTATATTATATTATATTATATTATTTATTTGAGATGGAGTCTCACTCTGTCGCCCAGCCTGGAGTGCTGTGGCACGATCTTGGCTCACTTGCAACTTCCGCCTCCTGGGTTCACGCCATTCTCCTGCCTCAGCCTCCCAAGTAGCTGGGACTACAGGCTCCCACCACCACGCCCGACTAAATTTTTATGTTTTTAGTAGAGACGGGGTTTCACCGGGTTAGCCAGGATGGTCTCAATCTCCTGACCTCTGATCCACCCGCCTCGGCTGCCCAAAGTGCTGGGATTACAGGCGTGAGCCACCCCGCCCAGCCTACTTATTTATTTATTTTTGGAGTCTCACTCTGCCACTGAGGCCGGAATGCAGCAGCGCAATCACAGCCCATTGCAGCCTTGACCTCATGGGCTGAAGTGATTCTCCCCACTTAGCTTCCTGAGTAGCTGGGACGGCAGGAATATGTCAGCAAACCTGGCTAATTTTTAAGATTCTTTGTAGAGATGGGGTCTCAATATGTTTCCTAGGCTGGTCTCAAACTCCTTTGCTCAAGTGATCCTCCTGCCTTGGCCTCACAGAGTGCTGGGATTGCAGGTGTGAACCAGGCCTGCCCCCAGATAATATATTTTAGATAGTGTGGTTAGGGGAGGCCTCTCTAAGGAGTTCATCTGTAATCTAAGATGAAGAGAATGAAAAGGAAAGTTAAAAGGCAGGAGAGACACATCCTTGAAGTGAGTACAAGTGTGAGAAAGAGGCAATTGTGACTGGAGCATGGAGATGACACGTATGTAGCATCTGGCAGTTTGGAGATGAAGTTAGAGGCCTAATTAATGAGAACATTTTATCCATAGATAGAGATATGAACTTTACTGTAAGGTCCTGGAGGAGATTGGAGTCACTTCCAAGGTTAGTGGAGGAAGACAAAGAAACATAGTGGTGGATTTGAAAGCCTGTTTGAGAAGTTATATGGAGTCCTTTGAAAATGGATGGAAATTCCATTGCATATCAGCCCAAGGAAGTTTAAGAAGGCTCATGGGTTGTCTAAAATTGTTTTAGTCTGTATAATTAAGGAAGTTAAGTGTTGATTTCTCCAGTGTATAGTCAATATTACAGTCATTATGTTTGCTCAGAAGCTTATATTTTTCATTCATGAAGATGCTTTCAAAATCTTTTAGTTAACTTCCTCAC
Source organism: Rhinopithecus roxellana (assembly GCF_007565055.1). Lineage (NCBI taxonomy): Eukaryota > Metazoa > Chordata > Mammalia > Primates > Cercopithecidae > Rhinopithecus > Rhinopithecus roxellana. Next base: position 97,887,285 of record NC_044565.1, read on the forward strand.
AGTATAGAGTCTAATATTGAGGCCCACAGAAGTAGGGAAGTCAGTTGAATGTCACACAGAGAATGGTAGAGAGTAGAACCTGAGCTTCCCACACGTGGCAGGGAGAGGGGTGTTGGGAGGAGACAAAAACCATGAAATACTGAGGGCATATCTAAATGACAGTGAGTTAAATGCAGAAAAGTAAAGGTTTTTCTTTTTCTTTTTTTTTTCTCATTTCTTTGAGACAGGGTCTCACTCTGTTGCCCAGGCTGGAGGATAGTGGCACAATCATAGTTCACTGTAGCCTTGACCTCCTAGGCTCAAGTGATCCTCCCATGTCAGTCACCGGAGTAGCTGGGACATCGGGTGCACAGCACCACATCTAGCTAGTTTTGTATTTTTTTTTTAATAAATGTGGTTTCGCTGTGTTTCCCATGCTGGTCTCAAACTCCTGGCATCAAGCAATCATCCTGCTTCAGCCTCCCAAATTGTGGGATTACAGCTGTGAACCACTGCACTTAGCCAAGAAATTAAGTTTCGAAAAGAAAGTGACTCAGTTATTTCAAAAGGGTGAGAGTAAGGTTTTGATTTTGTTTTTGTTTGTTTGTTTTTCCCTGTCACCAAAGGGAAAGAAAATTAAATATTTTATTTGATACAGAAAATTAAATGTCTCTACATCTAGATTGTGTTTTAAAATATGTGCTGGCTACACAGTTATAAACAAGGTGACGTGAGAAGAGAGGGAAACCAGGAATTGATTTTGTATGAGAATGACAGGAAATAATGAACGGGACCTTAAGGAAGAGAAAACTTTCCAGAAGGTAGAGAAGAAAGGAGTGCAGGGCAAGGCACTGTAAGCTGAGGAAAGGAATAAGAAAGTCAAGGGCCTGAGGGACTTAAGTGTAGTTCTCATAAAGCAGAACAAGGCTCTCCACTAGAGGCCAAAGGCATAGGAACAGATAAATCATTTTGCAGGATCTGACTTATTTCCCTATAGATCTTTGACAATTTTTCATTATTTGATTCAGTCGTGGGTTATGAGAATAAGCCCCTCTCACCAGCCTGCCTCTTCATTCCTCTTGATGAACATGATGCTCTCGGAGAAACATCGGAAAACCCTTTGTGAGTCGCTGGGGTAACTGCTGTGGCCAATTATTTTGTGGCCTCAGGTTCTGGGTCTCCTATTCAAATCTATCTGATTTATCCAACGTTAGAGTTTTACATATATATGTAAATGTATATACATTTTATATCAAAGATAATGGGAGCTGTATCCTTGTTTAGTAAGCAACTGTGCTTTGGTAAAAAGAAGCAGTCCTCATTGAAGAAGAAGACAGCAGAACCCAAAATAAGGTATCCACCCAGGATATTGGTGGACAGAATTCCCACAACAACAATTATGTATTAGGAATGAGGAGCAATCAGTCCATAAAAGAGTAGCAAGATTGAGGGCAGGGTGAGGGAGAACTCCAGGAATAAAAGTAATGATAGATTATCGAATGTATTGAGTGTTGGGGAAAAGAAATGAGGTCTTGCTATGTTGCCCAGGCTTGCTCTTTGACAGATATATCACAGTGTTAGGAAAAAACATTAAGCACATGGAAAATTTTGCAACAAATGAATATATTATTTTTAAGCTTTTTTCATTTTAAATTAAGGTATAATTTATATTCATTAAAATTTAATTCCCAGCTACTCGGGAGGCTGAGGCAGGAGAATGGCGTGAACCCGGGAGGCAGAGCTTGCAGTGAGCCGAGATTGCGCCACTGCACTCCAGTCTGGGCGACAGAGCGAGACTCCGCCAAAAAAAAAAAAAAAAAAAAAAAAAAAATTAATTCTTTTAGTATTCAGAACTGCCTGTGTTAAAAATGCATATGATCATATAACAATCACAGGATCTATAATCTTGAATTTTCTCTTTATCCTGATAGCCACTCCCCCTCTCACTCTCAGTCCCTAACAACCACTGATCTGTGCTGGCTCCATAGTTTTGCCTTTTCCCCAGTGTAATATAAATGAAATTATGTAGTATGCAGCTTTTCGGGTCTGGCTAAGCCAGTAAGGCATTTGTGATTAATCTGTGTTGTTACATATACTGGTAGTTTGTTCCATTTTTTCCCTTTGTTTCCTTTTATTGCTAAGTAATATTCTAGTTCATGGATTTATCACAGTATGATTTTCCATTTACCAAATGATGGATATTTGATTTTTCTCACTTTTTTTGAGATTATAAAGAAAGTATAATATGTTTTTTGTTTTTGTTTTTGTTTTTTTTTTTTGAGACGGAGTCTTGCTCTGTCGCCCGGGCTGGAGTGCAGTGGCCGGATCTCAGCTCACTGCAAGCTCCGCCTCCCGGGTTTCCGCCATTCTCCTGCCTCAGCCTCCGAAGTAGCTGGGACTACAGGCGCCCGCCCGCCACCTCGCCCGGCTAGTTTTTTGTATTTTTAGTAGAGACGGGGTTTCACCGTGTTAGCCAGGATGGTCTCGATCTCCTGACCTCGTGATCCACCCGTTAACTTTAAAAGAGCAAAATAAAAATTATATGAAACACAAAAGTATAATCATAATAAATTAGTTGGTGACAATGTATTTACATAGTTTGGATAACGAAAATTCTATCACTCTAACCAAAGATTATTTCTTTAAGTATAATGAAGTAGGGAAAGAGAAGGTAATTCAAGAAAATTAAATTATCTCCTACCAGAAGATATCAATAGATAGAATCTAAAATTTATAAATGAAGAAACAAAACCAAAAGCATTGATGTTTATAAGAATGGAAAAAATACCATTTAGAAAAAATAATCTACATGACTTGAAAATGGCTTCCTCCAAAGATTTTGGAAGGTTGGATCAGAACTATAGAGGTTTTCTAAAAACATTTTTTGCTTTTGTTGCCTTAACAGCCAAATTCATTCCATTTAAATTTTAAACTATGTGCATCTAAGTGTGATAGAAATTTTAAAAAATGGTTTAATTTATTTCTCAATATGCTTCAAGTAGCTTATCATATGACCATGTTCCTAAACTTAGTTTCTGCTTCTTGGACCTATCTGTCCTCGTTTACTTCCTTCCTGATTCTTTTCAGACCCCCATTTCCTTTTGGTAGAAGAGCCATTGCCCTGCCTGTTCTTCAAAATTATCATCTTATCTTCATTAGTATTATTATCATTTTGCTCACTCCTTCAGTTTTCTTATGTGTGTGTGACTAAATGAAAGCTATTTGATAGAAACTTAATGACTCGCTTAATCACATCAACTTAGGAAGAGACACAATAAACTTGTAACTCACAGAATGTTGCCCAGACTCATGTTTATAGTCTCAAATAATAATCACAGACCTCATAATACAACTACTACCAAAGTGTAGTAATTCCTAAAGTAAGGAATTTAGAGAATTACTTACGGGATCAAATTTTCTTCCTCTGGAAAAAGAAGACACAATAAAGATTGTAACTCACAGAATGTTGCCCAGACTCATGTTTATAGTCTCAAATAATAATTAAAGACCTCATAATACAACTACCACCAAAGTGTTGCAGACCAAAGTAAGAAATTTAGAGAATTGCTTATGGGATCAAAGTTTCCTTCCTCTGGAATAAAATAAACCAAAATATTATTTGCTCCAATTCAGCAAAAAACATTAAATAGCCCATTGAGAGGGAATTTAAATAGTGGCAATTCAATTGGGGCCGTGGGAAATGTGGAAGATTAAAAACAAATGAACTCAAATATGGCATAAAAGCAGCAAGGAATTAGACCCTTTAGCCAGACCAAAAGCTTCTGAAAAGCAAAGAAAGTAATTTTACATGGTCCTGTTTATTTCCTTGAGGACTAATATGTGGCTGTATCTTTAAGATTGCTTTCATTAGATTCTATACTTTAATTTTTATTAAATTCAGTACATCCCTGGGATTTTCCAGAAGATACAGAAGTTGATGTCATGTAGGTTGAATGAAACCATATATAGGAGAGAGTATGTGTCAAATCTATCCTTTTTCTTATTTCCCAAGCTTGTTGACATAAAGTAGTCCCATAATAGCACCAGGGTCAAACCACTCTTGCCTATTTGTAAAGTGTTACAGCAGTTTACTACCTTATGGGAGCTCCCTAGATTGCCTATGAAGTGCAATTTCAAGAATTTTCTTACAAAGCGTTAATGAGGCTATACTCCAAGATATGAGTTTCTGGTTGAAATGTAATTCACCTAGGTGCCTCTGGTTAAACAAACTGTCATTAAATATTGTCATGTTGGCCTAACGTGTTTTACCTTCAAGTTAATGTATTTTCCTGAACTATCACCCTATTAGAATTCATATACGTGCATGTGCCACCTAAAAATGTTTTAGTCAATGACACACCACATATATAATGATGGTCTCATAAGATTTTAATACTGTATACCAAAACTTTTCTGTTTTAATACACAAATACTTGTAATTGTGTTACAATTGCCTGTAGTATTCAGTAAAGTAACATGCTGTACAGGTTTGTAGCCTAATAACAATAGGCTATACTATGTAGCCTAAGTGTATAGTAGGCTATACCATTTAGGTTCATTTAAATACACTCTGTGGTGTTTGCACAACAATAAAATTGCCTAACAATGCATTCCTCAGAACCCATCTCTGTTGTTAAGCAAAATATATAAATTGTGAATACATGATTGTGTTTGAGAAGCTCCATCACCTTTCTTTCATTTTTAGAGAAAATATATACTTGAAAACATTAAATCCTTATAATTATTTTTGTTTTAGCAGAAAATTAATAATGCTCAGAAATATAAAAGATGGACACATTTTAAGAAGCAGTCTTAGAACAATTGGTATTTTATAGTATATTGCAATTTTTAAAATATCTCACATTTATTATCTTATTAAGTATATGCAATAAATATGACTGGTTTTTCTTAGAGTAGGGGAATATGTATAATTAGGAGAAAAGTGAGATTTTTAAAATTTGGATTGTTCATTGTATAAGACAGTGTGGCGATTCCTTAAAGACCTAGAACCAGAAATACCATTCAACCCAGCAGTCCCATTACTGGGTATATGCCCAAAGGAATATAAATCATTCCACTATAAAGACACATGCACACATATGTTTATTGCAGCACTTTTTATAATAGCAAAGACATGGAACCAACCCAAATGCCCATCAATGATAGACTGGTTTAAGAAAATGCAGTACATATACAACATGGAATGCTAAGCACCATAAAAAGGAATGAGATCATGTCCTTTTCAGGGACATGGATGGAGCTGGGAGCCATCATCCTCAGCAAACTAATGCAGGAACAGAAAACCAAATACCTTATGTTCTCACTTGTAAGTGGTAGCTAAACCATGAAAAAATATGAACACAAGGAGAGGAACAACACAGAGTAGGGCCTGTTGGAGGGGCAGGGGGAAGGAGAGCATCAGGATAAATAGCTAATGCATGCTGGGCTTAATACCTAGGTGATGAGTTCATAGATGCAGCAAACCACCATGGCACACGTTTACCTGTGTAACAAACCTGCACATCCTGCACATGTATCCTGGAACTTAAAATAAAATAAAATAGAAAAAATATTCATTGTTATTTGGAAAAGTTAGGTCCCTGATTATTCAGTTTATTGGAGTTGACAGACCCATGATCAAGTTTAGACTCTGCTACTTGGGTAGATCGCTCACTCAATATCCCTTGATTTTCAGATTCTTTATTTATAAAATTGTATTAATAATTTTTAAAGGCCCACAGAGTTGTTATGAAAAGTAAAGAGTTTCTTAAACAAGGGCAAGAAAGCATATTATTTATTTTTTATAATAATAAATTATTATTTTATTTATAATACTGAATTATTTATAATCCCTGAATTACTCCATCAGTCTGTAATTCATATATTTCTAAAGAATTGATAAACCAAAATGTTATAAATTAATAGTTGAATGATGATGAGATAATTTTATTTTTACCGTCATTGGTTGCTGCAAAGCTTTATAACACATACTGCCTATCTTTCCTTAATAGGCAGTATAGACTATTCAAAATTTTTCTTTTGAAAACCAAGATTTAGACATGATACTCTTATTAAACAGCTTGGTAACTAGAGTGATGTGGCTGAAACAATCTTTAGAACACATGCAATCCAGAGATGAGAAATACATGGGTTTCATACCTTTATATTTGCATGCAGGGCCCATAGCATTGTTAATTGATTGCTGCACTTTTTCTTTATTCTGAGCACATTTGCTATAGAAGGTACATTGTATATACTACATCTGATCTGATTCAGTGTACTTATTCTATGATTGAGGGTTAGTTGATTGAGTTGATCCAGGATCAAAAATAAACCTAAGTCTTAAGAATATCACATCTGTCTATGTATTTTAAAATAAATCCCAACTTTCAGCTAGTACACAAACTTCTGTTTAAATTTGGGTTTGTCCTATTTTGTCTATAGTTTCAGAATACTCCTTTAAGAAATAATCACTTAAATGATTTCTAGTGAATTAGGAGTGACAGTGGGTAAATTCACATAGTAGAAACAGATTCAGATAAAATCTTTCTCACTGAAATTAAGTGGCGGAGAGGTGTAAGGTGTTAACACCTAGCATTTAAATAACAACTGAATGCAAACTGAGAAAACAGAAGGAGAAACCATGAACATATCTTGAGGTGATCTAGAAAGAAGAAAGTAAGATAAACCATCAAATAGAACCTGTTTTACACATTTAGTAAGAAAAAATAGGCAACAGCTGATTGTTATGTTCAATATAAAAATGTGGACTAGTGTCATCTATTTAAGTGGTTTCCATCATTTGTCCCCAAATTACAATTCTATATCTAAAAGTATACATCATTCTTTACCTATGGTAGATGCTAACTAACTTGAAGGCATATGAACGGGTAAGAACTAAAAATTCCTCAGGTAACTAATTCTGTAAACTTAGTCTTTCCTTGAGGCAGTTCTGCTAGAATATTATGAACTGTCCCTTCATTCTATACAATAAAAGTGAGTTTACATTTAGAGGCAATTAGATTTTTAGAAAAAGCATGGTAGATCTAAATGATGCATCCAATTTCTAAGAGAAACACCTACTAAGGTATCATGTCAGGCAAAAAAATGATGTGAAACTTCTTAGGGATGAAATGAACCATTATGTGCAGCAATATTCAAGTACAGCTCTTTAAAGTGAATGATAATCCATAAAACTTGGCAATATGGTAATCAATAACTACAGTTGGATTAAATTTAATTTATTGGATAACACCTATTTTGTTTCATAGAAACAGATGAGCTGTTCATTAGCGTAAAGAAAGTCAGAGCATTTTCTCAGGGGAGTTTTTAAGAGACATGTTTTAGAAGATTTGAAGTAAGACTTTAGAGTCAGTTATGGCTAAGAACCCAATAAAAAGATGCAGGCTTTTATGTTCTCATTTTCATTTTGTTTCCTCTTGGTAAGTGTAGCGAGGCATCAAGCTATTGCTCTTTGTTACATTCAAATTTGGGATCCATTACCAAAAATGGCATGGGAGCCCCCTTATACCCTTATGTAATATACTCACAGATAATAACAACATCTCAATGAATACAAAGCCCTTTGTATTTATAAATTGTTATAAATAGGAAATGATTCATTCTAAAGAAAAATTGTTTCAGTTGAAAGTCCCTGTAGTTGTTTTTGCCCATATATGTTCACTAGGGTTCTAGTTCTCAGCCACTGGAGAAGGATAAGCAGGGAGCATGGTGGCTTAAACAATAATTCTAGGAGACCATGGCAAGCACCAGATACAAACAAGTCAAAGGTCTCATCTACAGTCTGGCAGGTTGTTCATCAAGGAATCCTGTTCAAACAGTGACTAATTCCTCTGAATCTGGCCAAGCTGTCTATCTTGAAGCTCAACCATGGTGACCAAATGAGAGAAAAATCATTCCTAACAGATAATTGCCACTGAGTGTGTAGGCAGAGAGTGAGAGGAGCAAAGGCACAAACTGAAGGAAGCAGATAAGACTCGCAATGCAGAAGTCGATTAAGCCTCATTAAGTCTCAGCTTACCAACACGTAGGTGGCTGCTTTACATTTAAGTTGTTCGGGGAATAAAGTAAATAAAATTTACAAAGTTCAGAGCCAAAAGTTTCTAGTCTAAGTTCTGACACTTCTGATTTATTTGTGAATTCCACAAATACACCTTCTTTTCTGTCTCCAGCAACACTGACTTTGGGGTTTCAGACAGCTCTGTGTCAATAAAAATGAAACTTTTAAAATGGCTTTTAACTTGTATTTTAAAAAAACCATCTTTGTCAGCTCTGTGACCTGGCACTAAAATTGCATTAGTAAAGTGAGTTCCGGCTACAGTCCCCGCCCCCATAACTTCACTGTGGAAAGAAATTCAAATCAAGCCTGAACGCATTGCTTCACTTCCACCCTCTTTTCAACCCTAATTTAGTTGTATTTATGCTATGAAGTAATTCATAGGACAAGTTATTAACATGGACCTTAGAGGGCTACAGAGTATATTGTCATTGTCATATTTTAAGTCTCAATAGTAAAAGGACTTTTTTATTTTTCTTAAATAAAAAGCTTGAAAGAAAGTTAAACTCAAAAAGTCTGGCAAAGCAGCAGATCCTTCAAAAGCAGCTTGTGAACATTAAGGTTTCCATAGCAACATTTCTTGTCCAAAGAGTTTCTTATTTCTTCCTAATTTATTCACCGTAAGATATTACTATTTATTCTGACCTGTGGACCCAAGATGATACTTACTACATGCATAATGAAATTACAATTTGAAATGCTCTGATTTATTAGTATTCCTTTTTTATGGCCCATTTTAGAGTATTGCTATTTGCCTGTTTTATATATCCAACAATAGGGTGTGGATCTTATTATACAAGATCTGCTTATTAAGTAGCTTTTGGTAAACATACTTTTGATAGACAAGATGAGATAGTAAAATAAAATGAGTTCTAAATATACTTTCCTAGTTCATGACTGTTTTAAACTACTCAACTTTAGCTTGGAGCATTTGGTTGAAAAATACCATTTCTTTTTGCCTTGGATGGATGCCTTTCATTTTGCAGAGACTTTTGTAGTGAGAACCAGAAAATTTCACTTCATTAGAAACTTATGAAAACATTGCTTACCAGCTCTGATGTGGTACCTTTTGGTGATGACTCTTGGCACTATGCATATAATCTCAGTCCATCAGCAAACACCTATTGAACACCTGTAAGCAAAGTACATCCTAGGTGCTACTGGGATCACAAAAAAATTTAAGAAAAAGGAATTGACCTCAGTTAATGAAACATCTAGTTGGAGAGATGAGCTATCCACAGATAAATATGACTTAATCACGAGAGAGAAGTAAAAATAATAACTGCAAATAATAATAGCAAACATTGATTGTCAATTTTTTTTTTTTTTTCTCGAGACAGAGTTTTGCTCTTGTTGCCCAGGCTGGAGTGCAGTGGCACCATCTCAGCTCACTGCAACCTCTGCCTCCTGGGTTCAAGCGATTCTCCTGCCTCAGCCTTCCGAGTAGCTGGGATTACAGGCACCCACCATCAAGCCTGGCTAATTTTCTATATTTCTAGTACAGACGGGGGTTTCACCCTTTTGGCCAGGCTGGTCCCGAACTCCTGACCTCAGGTGATCCACCCCTCCTTGGCTTTCCAAAGTGCTGGGATTATAGATATGAACCACCGCACCCAGCCTATTGTTTACCTTATGTCACATATTGTTCTAAGAACATGGTGTTGATATGGGCAGGAGGCAGGGAAATACTGGGTAAAAGAGGGAGGCTCCCTGACAAAGAGCCCACCCTCAAGATTGGAAACCATGGCCCTCAATTAGAACAGTTATCCTTGTTTTCCCACTGAAAGGTTGCCTTTTTGGCCACCTTGCCTCCTTATTGTGTGCCCATATAAACCCCAGACCTCAACTGGCAAATAGACAAGCAGCTGAATGTCAAGAGGAGAAGACACAACTGAGTGTCAGAGACTACAGATAGATGTGGCTTAACTTCAGTTGGCATGATTTCAGAGAGGAGCCCCGCCACAGAAAGCTGGGCTTTAGGGAAAGATGATCTTCTTCCCACACCATCCTCTTTCCAGCTCCCCTTCCACTGACAGCCACTTCCACTGCTTAATAAAATCCTCCACATTAATCACCTTTCAAATTTTTCATGGGACCCTGTTCTTCCTGGATGTCGAACAAGAACTCAGGTGTCAAAGGGGCAGGTGCAGAAGGCTGTCACCTGACCCTCCACTGACCTATTAACACTTAGCCATCCATGGATGGCAAAGCTAAAAGAGCACTAATTGTAACATACCACTAGATGCTGCCATGGGGCCACAGCCCAAAAGTGCTGGTCCCAGCCCCAGTACCCACTCATCTGCATGCTCCCTTCCATAAGGGGTTGAGCTCAGGGGGTGTAAGTGAGTGAAGTTCATCCCTGCCAGCATCAAACTGGCTGGCTAGACTCAGAGCTGGCGCACTCCAGTTCTCCCTCATGAAAGGGTCAAGGGAACTCTCCGGTCTCGATGCATGCTGTATTATTGTTGTTGTTGTTTTAATTATTCCCATTTTAGAGAAGAAAAAAATTTTCCAGGGTCACATTAAATGATGATAGGACTTGAGTCTGTCTCATCGTAAAACTTCTAATCCTAATAGTGATTTTTTCCCAAAGAGTGTTATAGAAGTTCAAAAGTGAGAGCTATAATTCTGATCCAAAGAGAGAGAAGATTCCAAAGAGGAGGAAGGTACAGGGCAATTAATTGGAAGGTGTCCTAAATGCTCTTATATAAAAAAGAAAACATGGATTTTGAGAGCTGAGAAGAGAGAGAAATTGTGAATAAAGACTTGGAGCAGAATGAAAAAAAAAAAAAAATTCCATGCAGAAAACCAGAAGTGTAAATGTAGGTTGGAATCAAATGGGGAAGGGTCAAGATTTCTAACCAAAGGAGTCAGAAATGTATTCTATAGATCCTGAGATATGGGCAGTGTTTTTAGTAGGTTTAAAGAATGTTAGAAACATGGTTCTAAGAAGGCAACAGAGCACAGAGGAAATTAGAATGGAGGTGCTAGAGGAACAAGACAAGAGTAGGAATAGCAGGGACAAATGTGACAATCCAGCAAAGGGAAGAATGAATAGTCAAACCCAAAGGTATCAGGTAAAAGTAAATACATAAATGTAGGCTTCCATCTAATGTTTCATTTAATGATCCCAAACTGTAAGTAGTTTAGTAAAACTAGTAAACCCTATTAACTGGGTAACTAGAGTGGAGGAGATGTAGGAGATTACTCTTATAAATAGTGTAAATAAAAAAGTGACATAGAATAACATGCATTAGTTTCAATGATATAGATTAAATGAAACAAATCCTTACCTGACCAGGTCCCCAGGGAACTTGTTTTAGTGACTAGGTAAGGCATGTTTTGTAAATAGTATGCTAATCGCACGTAGCTACTTTCTAATGCATTAGAGTATTTGAAAATGTCTTATTTTCATACAACCCCTTAATTTTATTTAAACAACTCACCTTCACTGCAAAGAAATGCTAATGAATTAAAGGTAAACTTTAGTTAAGTTCTACTTCACATCCTATTATGGCATTCAATTATTGGTAAGCTTTTTACTTTTAAAATGTATAATACAAACAAGATCTGAATTATCCCCAAGTGCAACGTCTGCTAAAACTACTGTTTTTAGAGTATCCAGGAGCTCAGTCAACTTCTCAAAGTAGCTCCTGGTTTAAACTCTGGAGAGACTTATCTAGGTAAGATGATCACGAAGACATACTTCCTATTAAAGATTGTATTTTATATGAGTGAAACAGGTTATTCTTAGTGAGATGGAGGCTGGGTTCATCTTTTTTTAAAAAGTAAGGTTACTTTTGGAGCCTCAACTTCTAGCAAAAAAAAAAAGGAAAAAGAAAAAGTGTAAAACCAGTATAGAGAACACAGGTATATTGTTGAAATTTCATAGAAATTTGAAAGAGATTTACTTTTGTACCAACAGGATGACAGAAGATTTTAGTTATCTCATGGCAGTTAACACAAATAACGAAGATAGTCTGAAACGTTTGGTACAGTAATGTGCTCAGAGTGATAACATGTGAATGAACTAGAATTTCTTTTGTTGGAGCAGGATTGGTGGGAGAAAACCTCTCTCCCAGTGAAGAAAAATTAGGAAACAGCTATTATTGTTTAAAGAAGAAGAAATCCATCAGATTTTAGAGAAATGACCCCTGTAATTATCTATTAATTGGAAATAAGCAATTACAGACATTTAAAGCACCCATTATTTGTATTTAAAAATAAAATAAGAATTCTTTTGAGAAGGTTTGACATTTTCCCAGGAGCTCCTCTGCCTTATCCAGAAGGCTATTCAGATATATGATTGCCACATCAGAGGGCTCTACAGAGAGGCATAAAAAGCTAAAAGGTGAGCTTGTCCACCGTGTAAGTCTGGATAAAAATGTGTTTTAATTATCTACTATACTAGGTAGACTGAATGCCTTGAAGGTAAAGAAAGATTGCTTTGACAGGTTCAGAAATGTTGTTTCAACTCAGGGAACTGTGTGTTCCAAAGAAAGCTGATGCCTTATACAACAGCAAACCCTGACTTGTTTCTGGTTGCTAAAGTTCTTCAGGAAAAAAAAAAAAAAAAAAAAAAAAAAAAAAAAAAAATTAAATGTCTCCCTCATTGAAACAAACTCAGGCAGGATTTTTGTTATGTCATTTGAAATGCTGATAATTATTCTGTTTCCTACAGTAAGAAATGTGTTGTAAATGATAGAAAATACTACATTCAGTGGCTTAAATAAATAAGGGCTCTAGTTATTTTCCTGTAACAAATCCAAAGACAAGCATCCCAGAGTTGGTGTAGCAGCTCCTTCTGTTCTGGCTTCCTTAGTTTGTGGATTTCATCTTCATGATCACAAAACGGTTGATGAATCTCTAGGCTTTGAATCTTTGCTCTTGGCAGGAAGAAGAAGGGCAAAGAGTCAAAGGGAGGGCTGAGTCTCTCTGCTCTGACAATCTTTGCTAGATGCTTGATCCAGAGAACATCTACTTGTATCTAATTAGTCAGAGCTGTGTTGCATGGGCATCTGTAGCTACATGAGATATCAGGACAGTGAAGAGTTTTTTAAATTTATTTATTTAATTTAAATTTCTACTTTTTTTTTTTTTTTAAGTGATACATTGCCACATACAAAATCAGAGTCTTCCATGAAAGAAAAAGGAAGACAATGGATATTGGATATCCAGAATCTTTGCCACAGGTATCTTATTAGAAACTTTTTAATCTGCCTTTCTTTATAGCTTCCAGTCATAATTTGTATATTTCTTATTGTCTTGCAGATTAACACTAAGGTTTCTCCTGTCCCTCTTTTGTTTGAAGTCATACTAATTACCAGACTCTGAAGACAAGCAGGAAAAATGCGTAACAACTCAGCCGAACTCCAAGTAAGAGACTGGAATGATACAATTAACAATGACCTTGGAAACAGAATAATGAATTCATTGTTAATTGTTTCATTCCAGTTTGTTACCCTAACCCTAAACCTACCTTAACCCTAACAATGAGCTCAGAAACAGAAAAATGAGCTCATTGTTAATTGTATCATTCCAGTTTCTTACTTGCAGTTTGGCTGAGATGCTACCCATTTTTCCTGCTTGTTTTCAGAGCCTGGTAATTAGTCTGATTTCAAACAAAAAGGAGACGAGAGAAACCTTAGTGTTAATCTGCAAGATAATAAGAAATATACAAATTATGACAGGAAGCTATAAAAAAGGCAGGTTAAATTTAAGAATTTTACTGAGTTGAGTAGATTAGTTGGTAGGGGAACTCCTCAAAATTCAGAGGTGAAAATGGTCTATAAAACAGTGCCGGCCGGGCGCAGTGGCTCACGCCTGTAATCCCAGCACTGTGGGAGGCCGAGACGGGCGGATCACAAGGTCAGGAGATCGAGACCATCCTGGCTAACACGGTGAAACCCCGTCTCTACTAAAAATGCAAAAAATTAGCCGGGCGTGACGGCGAGCGCTTGTAGTCCCAGCTGCTTGGGAGGCTGAGGCAGGAGAATGGCGGAAACCCGGGAGGCGGAGCTTGCAGTGAGCCGGGATCGCGCCACTGCACTCCAGCCTGGGCCACAGAGCGAGACTCCGTCTCAAAAAAAAAAAAAAAAAAAAAAAAAAAAAAAAAAAAAAAAAAAACAGTGCCATTCAAGATAACTGTAATGGAAAATAGAATCCCAAGAGCCTACAGGTCTCAGCTTACAAACTCTTTTTCTATTATGAGGTTTTCATTTCTCTCTCTCTCTTTTTTACCAGTCTTTTCTTTTCTGGGTTTCTTGTCTTCATATGTAGTTCTTATTTAATATTAATAGTAGCTTTTTTATTTTCTGCATTCTCATAGTCTTTATACATGCCTAGCAGTTTAAACTAACACCTTATCTACCACCCTATTAGTTACAGAGAAAAACATTATATATAATAATATATATTATACATATACTGATTAATATAATATATTACAATGTAAATTTTATAATCTACATCTATAAAGATACCTCTGTAGCACTTCTGATCTGGGCTAGGAGGTAAAATGGTAATGATAAAGATAAAGTAGTGGCAGTGAGGATAATCCAGGATAATCCCCATAATGCTTATTCTCCACATTTTCTTTTCTTTTTTTTTTTTTTTGAGACAGAGTCTTGCTCTGCCGCCCAGGCTGGAGTGCAGTGGCCGGCTCTCAGCTCACTGCAAGCTCCGCCTCCCGGGTTCACGCCATTCTCCTGTCTCAGCCTCCCGAGTAGCTGGGACTACAGGCGCCCGCCTCGTCGCCCGGCTAGTTTTTCGTATTTTTTAGTAGAGACGGGGTTTCACCGTATTAGCCAGGATGGTCTCGATCTCCTGACCTCGTGATCCGCCCGTCTCGGCCTCCCAAAGTGCTGGGATTACAGGCTTGAGCCACCGCACCCGGCCATTCTCCACATTTTCTTCTCTCCTAACTTCCCCTGTCCTCCTATTTTAAAGTATTTTTTCCCCCAATCTCATTTTCCAAAAAGGTTTTGAGGGAAACTCTTTATTGATGACTATAATCTTCTATGGTTTAATTTTATGAGAAGAGGGAGAAAACAAAAAGCTGAAATCTCCTAAGTATTTTTTTCTGTTGTTATTGTTGTTGTTTTGTTTTTGAGGACCTCAAATAATAGACTCAGTTCTACTGACTCTAAGAACTTGTAACCAATCTTATCTACTTCTATTTTTCTTTTCTCCAATTCTCTTCTCTGGAATGATGCAGGGAGAGAGCTCCAGCCCAATTAGTTAAGATAGTAGTGACTTCGAATGATGGCAGAGGTAGATAAGTCAGGGAGCATGATAAGGGGATAAAGAGTTTGTGATCAAACCCCCATAACTTGAGCATGGCATCAAATACAGGCCACATCTGGGTTTTGTCCAAAATGATTTTCCTGTCATTGATAAAAGAAAAAAGGAAACAAGAAAGGAAGAATAGAGAAAGAAAGGAAGGGAGGAAGGAAGAAAAGAAGGAAGGAAGGAAGGAAAGGAAAGGAAGAAGAAATAGAAATAGAAAGTTATCTGCCAGTCTTATGTCTACCCAAACTGCAGACCAATTTCAGGGACACATTTGTCTTTGAACATACTATATTGCCACCAGACATAAGATAGTATTAAATTGGCAGTCCCAGGGAGATTTGCTTATGATTGCATTGGCTGGATGCTTGGAAAATACAGCTTATGTCCTGGGCTCTTTAATAGTAAAATCTACTTTCTCTTAGATACATTCTTTTTCCAGACCCTTGACTGACTTCCATCACCAAAGAAGAAGAAAAAAAAAAAAATCAAACAGCATTATCTGCTCATTTGAATTT
Organism: Rhinopithecus roxellana; assembly: GCF_007565055.1. Classification (NCBI taxonomy): domain Eukaryota; kingdom Metazoa; phylum Chordata; class Mammalia; order Primates; family Cercopithecidae; genus Rhinopithecus; species Rhinopithecus roxellana. The sequence goes on from NC_044565.1 coordinate 97,903,146, forward strand.
AAGAAACACAACAGAAAATATATTTTTATTTTCTTTCTCTTCATATTTTTTTATCAAGTAGACAAGCACTCTCAAAAGTAAGAGAAATGGAGCCTGCAAAAGGCGCCAACACCACAATCTCTTCTAAATTACAGATGATTGGCCTCTCAGAAGCCAGTGTGATTGAAATTGTACATGCAAGCCAACCCACAAGATAACATAATATCTTTTTACTGTCCTATAACTGTATATCAATTTCCCCTAAAATTAGTGATATTTCCTGAAGTGTAAAAGGACATATTTTGACATTAATGAGAAATCATAGAATTTTATTAGAGAATCAAAGTGATAAAATTAGTTCTTAACTATAATAGGTATTAAAAAAACCTCATACAACTTATGATCAGATTGGAAGTGCTGGGTATTGAGCCCACAGCAGGTAGGAACAAATATACCTGAAGATATTCCTCCCCAAAAGATTTTTAAATGAAATAATCTAGAAAATTCAGAGAGGCTATGTTGACTAGATATTAACTAAAATATTCTGTTAACTAGAAAAAAATTCTTTATTTCTCCCTATTCATTTTAATAATGTGTTTTCTGTCTCTTCATTCTTTATGGGACAATTATTGACTGATGAACCAATCAGTTTAGCTAGTAGCTAATAAAATTCACAACTAAACTGATTGTGTTGCTTTAGTAGGATAGCTGGAATTCAGACTTAAGACAGCTGAGCGCTTGTTGGCCTTTCTCCCTCTTGAGAACCAAGTAATAATAAATCCATAAATAAAGTATCACCAAAAACAATGAAAACAGTAAAAATGGTAACAAAACAATAAACATCAGTAATAAGAGATTTTATCAAATATCTCAAATATGTAAGTGGAATAAAAATTGGTAGAATTAGGAAACAGAATAATATAATAAATACCCTAGATTATGCATGGAGGGGGTGAGTAGATATAGAAGTTAATCACCCCTCAGGCTCCAAACCTCAGAATCCTGAATTCAGAGATAGCACATATAACAGAGACCCACAGTAAGAAGTGGAATTGAAAAAGGAGGCATCAACCGAAGGTTGGTAGGAAAAAGATTCACATCACCCCTCCTTCCAAATTTACTACTTTGTAATTGTCTCTGCTTTTGGAAGAGAAGCAGTCAGGAATGCATTTACTTTCACAGGAATAACGAACTGTTCTTCTCTAGAAAAAGTAAAGGAAGTATTTGAGCATGCCTATTCCATCTAGGTGGATGTCAGCGCTCGATAATAATGCTTTGTCATTTCAACATTGGGAGTGAAGTAGGGGAAAGGATCGTGCTCCGTGTGCTCTTGATGCAGTACACAGAGCTCCCAGTTGGCCTTCCGGTTTACACCCTTTTTTTTTTTTTTTTTTTTTTTTTTTTGTGACAGGAGCTCATTCACTTTGTCACCCAGGCTAGAGTGCAGTGGCGCAATCTCTGCTCACTGCAACCTCTCCCCCCGAGACTCAAGCAATCCTCCCACCTCAGCCCCCCAATTACCTAGGACCATAGCCATGTGCCACCATGCCCAGTTAATTCTTTGTATTTTCAGTAGAGACGGGGGTCTCACCATGTTGCCCAAGCTGGTCTCAAAATCCTGGCCTCAAGTGATCTGCCCACCTTGGCCTCCCAATGTGCAGGGATTATAGATGGGAGCCATGGTGCCTGGCCACAAACAACCTTTTCTGAAGCTATTTCTTGTACATGAACTCCAGAAAATGCAGATGAAAAAAATAGGAAGACAGGGTATACAAGAAATGGTAAGGATAACTAAGGATCCCAATAATAACACCAACTCTACATAGAGAAGGAAATCAGTGGTTGCTAAGAGGAATATCTTCTGAAAGAATACTAGAAGATAGGCTGAATACAAAGCTGAAAAATATTATAGGTATAGTATGGGTGGCTTATATTTCTTAATAACAAATAAACAATTAAAGACTATGAAATATTTTAGTAAATACCAAACAAAGTGTACAAGAAAGTAATTGTCCCCCCAAAAAGCAAATTAAAGAGTGGCGTGGGCTGGGCGCAGTGGCTCACACCTGTAATCACAGCAATTTGGGAGGTCGAGATGGGTGGATCACCTGAAGTCAGGAGTTCCAGGCCAGCCTGACCAACACGGCGAAACCCCTGCTTTACTAAAAATACAAAAAAATTAGCTGGGTATGGTGGAGCATGCCTGTAATCCCAGCTACTCAGGAGGCTGAAGCACAAGAATCGTTTGAATCTAGGAGGCAGAGGAGCAGTGAGCCAAGAGCAGCCTGGGCAACAAGAGCGAGACTCCATCTCAAAAAAAGAAAAAAAAGAAAAAAAAAGTGACATGACTTGAGCAATTGAGGCAATACAGTAAAGGAGATTCTATTTAATTCAATGCTAAAAGTACTTTTGTTTGAGTTGTGATGGGTTTATACATTGAGCACATAGAGAAGGAGTGGAAATCATAGGCTTCTAGTTGGATCTGTGATGAACAGTATTTATATACTCATATTAACAGAAATACTATATTTGGTCTTTCAACTTTTATAATCAACATTTAGACAACCCTCAGATGATTTCACTGATATTATAGAACAGAATGTAAATATTACTGTCTTAGCTTAAATACAGATTAATTTACTAGCACCAAAGGTGGAACTTGGAATGTGAATTTTTACAGAGACTCAGACTCACTGAGTAGGACAAGAACTAAAACAAGCTTTAATTTTATCTCTCTTAACTTGCAAGTCATAATGGAGAAGAGAAAATGAAGATCCCCAAACAAAGAGGGGCATTAAGCTTTGTAGTTTCTTACCATTACTGGTAGAGGAATGCTTAAACTGATGGCAGGGAGGAAATGAGCCTTTTCCAGAGACTCATAAGTTATTAAATAGTTGAGTTCCATTTCACAGCTTTGGAGGAATCTCATCAGAGGTTCCAGTCACCTGCAGAATAGGTCAAATACTTGTCCTGTTACATCGAGCTGTCCTGAAGAGAGGGCTCTTCTTAATTGGTTTGTGTAAGCAGCCTAAAGTAATTGAAGACAGCCATGTGTTTATATGCTAACCAGCCACCAGTAGTCGAAGAGGGGTTAGGCTTACAATTGGTTATCCTACAGCTAAAAACTGATTGGCATTTCTAAAGCATGTAGCCAAAAGCCATTCCCATGCTTACATTTCATGTACTGGCATCTGAATTAAGATTATGCTATGTTAAGTAACATAATCTACTTTAAGTCTTCTGAACTTTGGTGAACAAAAAAAGAAAAAGACTTCTAGTAAAGTTGCTTATTTTTCTTTGTAGGGCCCTAAATTCCATAAGCAAGGATTATCTGGAGGAACCCTACCAAGATGCTTTGACAATGTAAACATAAAGGTATAGAAAAGAGAAGTTAGGATGTGTAGGTGAGGCAGAGAGTTGGGGTAGAGGGACTGTAGCAATCACAAAATGGCAGTTGAGAGAAATGATCAAACATCGGTGGAACAAGAAACATTAGGTATATTATTTTAAGTTACATAAATAATTAACAAACTAAAAATACTAAAATAACTATGAAACTTAGAAAGTGGGTATGTAGATGGAGGTGGTTTTAGTGCACACGCACTAAAACATCTATCATAGCAGCAGTGGATACTGTCAAAATTAATGAACTTGCATAAATGTCTTATGAGGCATACTAGTTAGAGACAAGAAGACATTCACCAGAAAAAATAAAAGTAGTTGTTTTTACAAGTAGGTTTGCAGATGGGAGTGGCAGACAGGGGCTTGCTGCTTTTTATTTTAAGCTCATTGGTGCTATTTTAGTATAAATCATGAGAATGCATTACTTTAATAAAAAGTAGGCATATATTCAGGAAAGAAAAACAGTAGAGGAAAAAACTAATTGGACTAGTTGTTTGACTAAAATATCTAAAGCAACAGTATGTTCACCATTTATCCCTTAAAGCTGACAATCTGCTTCATTTTCTTCTTTTATTTTATACCCAAGTCTACTCCTGTTTACTCCCCTTGCTCTGCTCATGATATACCCAAGAATTTTACATCCTACTTCACTAAACATGTAGTAAGTGCTGAAATGGCTATCAAAGCAAGCTGATATTTAATATACTATTTCTGTGTACTCCATACTATATAAGGTGATTGAAAAACTAGATATGTTGTTACTTTTTTTCTTTTTGGCTAAGGAAACTGATGTTTCTTTCTTGCCAAATTTATTTCAGAAGAGAGTCTGAACAGTAAGTTATTGCTATCAGGGATGAGATCATAGCAAAAGAAAATATTTTTTGAGGGATAAGATAGATATTTGTCCCTAGGAAAGGGCAATGCAACAAAAGAAATTACTTTCTTGTAAAGACCCAGAACCTCAAAAGACAAAAAAGAGACTATTTTCAAAAAATAAAAAATAACCTTGTAATTTGTCAATAAACTTCTCATGTTTCCAGTTTGCGTCTGGAAAACTATCATTTCATCCTACTTGTGCCTTTTGCTTTCTTCATATGAAGTAGATGTGTCAAAGACTTTTTAATAATGGCCTAACTTTCAATTTGGGCAGATTTCTGTCACTTTTCCATTTATTTAATATTGTTCCCTGTTATTTTGCTACTTCAGGTCTTTGGTGAATTACTTTCTTTATTATATATTAGGTCCTGGAACTCTAGCATTATTAAGTCATCATGCCTCTCCAAAGAGCCCGTTTTTCAAGTCACTAAGATGATGCCTTAGAGAGGTTTACCAAATGATGGCTCTTTGATGCAACTGGAGTTTGTGTACTTGTGCAGATTCGTGTGGCCCCATCAACCTCTTTGGCCTTGGCCATGTCTCCTGCATTCCAAACTGAGTGTCTCCAGTGACTGCAATGTGAATGTCAATGCGAGCAAGGCTTTCCCTTCTGCCATGATTATAAGTTTTCTGAGGGCTCCCCGGTCTTGCAGAACTGTGAGTCAATTAAACCTCTTTTGTTTATAAATTACCCAGTCTCAAGTAGTATCTTTATAGCAGTGTGAAAATGGAGTAATACAGCCTCGAAAACACCCTCTGCAGGAGGAGTCCAGATGGTGCCCACAGATGCCGTGGGTGTCTCAGCAGCTGCCTGGAGAGTATAGGTAAAACAACCTAAAACTTTAGGAGAGTTAATTTTCTGTGGGTAAAAGAGAGAGAGGATTTCAGGGGCAGCTGGCAGACAAATTAAGGCCTGAGTAACCACATTTGTTTACAGTTAAAGCTGTGGCCAAATTGATATGGTAACACATTCTCTTGTGTTTGCTTTTCTTTCTTCCATGATATTCTCAATTCCCTGGGATTATGTTCCTCCAAGAAAGCATTCACATGCAAACTTTATTTCAGACTCTATTTTCTAGTAAACCTGGGCTAATGCATTTGGTACCTATGTCTGTTAAATGGACCTTTAGGATGGCGATTTGAGATTAGATTGCTTGCCTAACTGAAGGCAATAGGGCCTCATTGCTGGTGAAAAGCAGACTGGTTAAAAAAAACAAAAAACTGTGATGTACATGATTATTACAAGTTTCACCTATCATCAATTGAATTGAGGTGCTGGTGGAAGACAGAGCATTAAGAAATCAAATTGTTAATAGACTTTATCAATGATGAGTAGGAGAAATGATAATTTACATGACTGTCATTTGAACGGCTAGTTCTGACAGCACTGGATGCCAAATTAAAGCATGCTTTCAAAGCCAAAGTTCTCAGATGCATCTCTTAATAAGTTTCTTATCCCTTAATGCACAAGATAATCTACACTAAAAACGAGGCTTAGGATTTGATCATAATGGTGGGAGAGCTGCAAAAGGAACTTGAATGCATAGCCTCTGATTGGAGAGAGTGGAAACCTGAAATATGAAATGGGTTCATTAGTTTATCAACATGAGATTCTTGAATCTCCACATTCCACTGAGCCCTCTGGCTGGTAGAAAAACACAGCTTCCCCCTGCTAAAGGAGAACAGTTTCCCTATATCTGAATACCCAGAACTGCCCATATCTGAGGCAAGTTTATGTTTGTTTTCCTTAAGACTTATCCCAGTTTACTCTTCTCACTTCCAAGTCAGTAAGAAACGCTGTTCTGGGAACAAAGAGTGTACCCATCAAAGGAGTGGTAGGATCTGGTACATGTTATTGTCGTGAACTGAGGACACATGTACAGAAGTAGATTTGAGCATGTTTATTCAAAGAGATGAAATATAAGTTTAGATGGGAAGAACTCATAGGACACTTACCACCAGTAATGGTTCAACATCCTGGCAAGCATAGTTGAAGCTCCTTATACTAGTTTGCTCTAATGACTCCTTAAACATTAGATATAATAATTATTTATGAGAAATGAGGTAGAGATTTCAGAATATTCAATGTAATATTGAAGAAGTTAGATGTCAGAGAGAATTGGTAATGTTTGAATGGATTTACATAGTAAATACAACTGAGAAATTATCACCCATTTATGTTCCCAGGGAGGACCCGAAGACACTGCCTTCAGTGTGGTAATAAAGAATGCATTTTGAGAAGCACTTTAGTAGTTGTCACTGCAGGAAGATGTCACCATGGAGTTGGGATTCCAGATTTCAATGAGAAGGAGCAGTTTGAAATGGCATGGGCCAGATGGCAACATGTAACGAGCACTGACAAGGTGCATGCAGTTGCTGAAATGGACAGCAAAGCCAGAGTAGCAATAAGGATGCCTCAATTCATACAGATCTAGAGTAATGGCTATCAGGGAAATACAGATGGACAGATAGCCTGCACAATTAAGCCAGGGTGTTTAATTTGTATAATAATAAAAACAAAACAAATCTGACTAGTGGACAAGCTGACACCAGCTTTTAGGAGGGAAAATCATAGTTCCTTACCCTGGTTCCTCATCTGCCAATTAATTGAAACAGCTCTTGATTGAAAGGAAGACTCTCAAAAAAAAAAAAAAAAAAAAAAAAAAAAAAAAAAAAACTAAGTTTATACGGTAAATATTTCTATAATATTCCCCCAGACAGACTTTTGGACAATTTCTAGGGTAACTGTGCTTTCTGTGAGAGCTTTCCAGACTTTCTAAGACATATATCTGACATGATACTGACACCCAGGGAACTAAAAATGCCATTATGAGTCTCTGAGTAGAGTGGGAATTTGTAAGGGCCAGATAATAAATGAAATTTAGGCCAAATGCTTTTATAGTTGGTTCAGTGGGTGTTTGGGTTCATCACAAAACAATATTCCTGAACCTCAAATAGTTAATTGGGAAGTCAGCAGTTTTTTATTAAAATGTCAAAATCTTTCACATTGGTTCTCTGACCTGTAGAGTAAGTGCTATTATGGTAGAAAGGGAAAGCAGAAGTTCCTAAAACTGCCCCTCCATCCCATTAAACAAAAAATGGGAAGAAATACTACAGCTAGAAAGGAATGGTAGAGGTCATTGCCAATATCAAACACTTAAAAGAAGGAAGGCTGATAGTTCCAATAATAGCCCCATTTAATTCACCGATTTGATTTCTGCTACTACCTAGTTGGGGATGGTGGATGTTGATGAATTATCATGAACTTATACAGGTGGCAAATCCAATTGCAGTTGCTATGAGATGTGGTGTCTTTTACTAGAGCAGCTCAATTACAACCTCTGGTATTTGGTATGAGGAATTTATTTTTAAGTGGTGAGGGTAGCAGTAATACCCTTTTACTATCTTTCTTCAAGATTAGTTTGAAGCTCCTGCCCCCTCATAACACAGTGTGCAGGCATTTTTATTATTTTGAAATGCCATAGAATATCATGGTGGTCTACTGTATTGACAACACCATGCTAATTAGACTTGGGGAGAAGAAAGTGGCAACAACCTTAAAAGCCCTAGCAAGGGATGTGTTCCAGAAGGCAGGAGATAAATCCTATGATGATTTGGGAGAGTGCAGGTCATTTTTTAGGGATCCAGTGGCCTGAGACAGGTTGGGATATCCCCTGTAAGGAAAAGGGGAACTTGTTGCATCTCACGGTTCCTACAACCGAGAAAGAGGTAATACAGACCATTAGGGCACTGAAGCAGGACATCTGCAGTGAAGTACTATTCATTGGAATAACAGCTGTCTGAATGTTAATGAACCCTAATAAAGATTAAGCAGTAGGTCATGTGGCACTGAGAAAATATGCAGCCTGAGCTACCCATTATAAACTGAGAGTTATTAGAGCATTAGCTTCATTGTAGGATGGAGATGATATGTTCAGGACTAACTGAGGCAAGTTCAGAAGGCACATGTGAATTACGTGAATAAGTAAGTTACCTGTCATATATCTCTGTTGTACTGATACTTCTTCAACTCACACTTATGTCTTCATAGGAGGAGGTTCTACGGGTTTCTTACATCCAACTGTGGAAGAAGGTCAATACTGAGAACTTACTCATATTTAAATTGACTGTTTCATTACATCCCACTCAGGAGTGACCCTGAGGGATGATGGGGAGGGAAATAATTGAGTGAGGCAACCAATGCATTTGATGGACAACTTTTTGTGGAGGGAAAGGTGATGTATGGATATATATTGACTCCAGGAAAGTAGAATGAATGGCTTAACTGATTAGTTGTGCACCTGGAATGAAGATAGGGAACAAGAAGGTCTAAAGCAGTATTAAGTGAATGGGTGAAGGCTAAAAGTATGCAGATCTTTGTATTTAGGTGTTTGTTCACCAGAAAACATTCATTACAGGTAAGATTGTCAACAATCAGGTGTCAGCATAAATTATCTATGGTTGTCAGTCAGTCTTCTTTAAACATAACAGTGCTTGTGCTGTATGTTCATGAACAGAGAACTATTATCACAGGCTATGCATAGATTCAGTAACATGGATTTTATCTCACCAAGGCTGATAAAGCTATCAACACTACTAAATATTTAACCTTTCATTTTGTTGGGGTCCCACTCTGAGCCCTCAAAATGTCACCAGCCTCAATGATACAAGACAACCTCATTCAAAAAACACTTTTAGGGGAGTGGTGCCAAGATGGCCAACTAGAAGCAGATGTGATCAGAAGCTCCCATTGCTTGTGAATCCTGCACTGTCAGCCAAGGTATCCAGGTTCTCTCATCAGAACTGACTACAGCTGGCGTGATCCACAAAGAAGAAGGAAGAGCGGGGTGGTGTGGTGGCCCACTTGTGAGCCACACGTGGCACAGGAGCCCTCACCCCCAGCCAAGGGAGGCAGTGAGTGAGTGTGCCACCCAGCTGGGAAAACCATGCTTTTTCCACAGAACTGTGCAACCCATGGATCGGAATATCCCACTTGCAAACCCATGCCACCAGGGGATAGGGTCCCAATCTCAGAGCCATGCAGTCTCTAAACAGCCTCTCAACTAGAATCTGCTTAAGCCTGCTGAATTCCCAGGGAGAGGGGCAACAAACACCACAGCTGTGGCTGCCTGCTGTGTAAGCCCTTTGAACTCCTTGTGAGAGGTGCAGCAGCCAGCACTGCGACTCAAAAGTGCCTAATATGCTAAGCTCGCTGGGCAGTGGAAGGGCAGCATCCATCTCTATAGCTCCAGGCTACACTTTTCCCTGCTTGAGTCAGGAAGAGTGGATGTCTTGGTTCCAAGAGGTGTTTCCCCCATAGCCCAATACACTGGCTGTGGCCAGAGCATCTCCTCAGGTCTGACCTTGATTCATCCTTCCTTACTGGGCAGGGTCTCCCTGTAGGAACTCCAGTAACTCCAGCCAGAGGCTGAGGAGCATGTTCTAATCCAATGCAAATAAACCAAGAACATTGATAAAAGGTTAGAGGAGTTGCTAACTAGAACAACCAGTTTACAGGGGAACATAAATGACCTGATGGAGCTAAAAATCACAGCAGGAGAATTTTGTGCAGCATATACAAGTATCAATAGCTAAATCAACCAAGGGGAAATATCAGAGTTTGAAGGCCACCTTGCTTCTTGCTCCACAAGAAGATCAACCCCAACACATAACCATCAGACTCTCCAAGGTCAAAATGAAGGAAAAAATGTTAAGGGCAGCGAGAGAGAAAGTCCAGGTCACCTACAAAGGGAAGTCCATCAGAACAACAGCGGAACTTTCAGCAGAAACCCTACAAACCAGAAGAGATTGGGGCCAATATTCAGCATTCTTAAAGAAAAGAATTTTCAACCCAGAATTTCATATCCAGCCAAACTTCATAATCCAGCTTCATAAGTAAAGGATAAACATATTTTCTTAAGACAAGGAAATGCTGAGGGATTTTGTCACCACCAGGACTGCCTTGCAAGAGCTCCTGAAGGAAATATGGAAAGGAAAAACTGGTTCCAGCCGCTGCAAAAATACACCAAAATATAAAGACCAATGACTCTATGAAGGAACTGCATCAACTAGTGTGCAAAATAACCAGCTAGCATGATGATGATAGAATCATATTGACACATAATAAAGCTACCTTAAATGTAAATGGGCTAAATGCCCTAATTAAAAGACACAAACTGGCAAATTGGATAAAGAATCAAGACCTATTGGTGTTCTGTATTCAGGGGACCCATCTAATGTGCAAACACACACACAAGCTCAAAATAAAGGGATGGAGGAATATTTAGCAAAGCAAATGGAAAGTAAAAGAAAGCAGGGGTTGCAGTCCTAGTCTCTGACAAAACAGACTTTAAACCAACAAAGATCAAAAAAGGCAAAGAAGGGTATTACATAATGGTAAAGGGATCAATTCAACAAGAAAAGCTAACTATCCTAAATAAATATGCACCCAATACAGGAGCACTCAGATTCATAAAACAAGTTCTTAGAGACCTATAAAGAGACTTAGACTCCCACACAATAATCGTGGGAGACTTTAACACCCTACTGTCAATATTAGGCAGATCGATGAGGCAGAAAATTAACGAGGATATTTAGGACTTGAACTCAGCTCTTCATCAAGTGGACCTAATAGACATCTACAGAATCTCCACACCAAATCAACACAATTTACATTCTTCTCAGTGCCATGTGGCATTCATTCTAAAATCGACCACGTAATTGGAAGTAAAACATGCCTCAGCAAGTGCAAAAGAACTGAAATCATAACAGTCTCTCCAACCTCAGTGCAATCAAATTACAACTCAAGATTAAGAAACTCACTCAAAACCACAAAATTACTTAGAAATTTAACAACCTCCTCCTGAATGACTCCTGGGTAAATAATGAAATTAAGGCAGAAATCAGCAAGTTATTTGAAACCAATGAAAACAGAGACAACATACTAGAATCTCTGGGACACAGCTAAAACAGTGTTAAGAGGGAAATTTATAGCACTAAATGTTCACAACATAAAGCTAGAAATATCTCAAATTGACACCCTAACATCACAATTAAAAGAGCTATAGAAGCAAGAGAAAACTAATCCAAAAGCTAGCAGAAGACAAAATCAACTAAGATCAGAGCAGAACTGAAGGAGACAAAGACACGAAAAACCCTCCAAAAACTCAACGCATCTAGGAGATGGTTTTTTTAAAAAAAGTAACAAAATAAAATGCTAGCTAGAGTAATGAAGAAAAGAGAGAAGAATCAAATAGACACACTAAAAATGATTAAGGGGATATCACCGCTGACCCTACAGAAATACAAACTACCATTAGAGAATACTATAAACATCTCTATGCAATAAACTAGAAAATCTAGAAGAAATGGACAAATTCCTAGACACATACACCCTCCAAAGATTAAGCCAGGAAGAAGTGGAATCTCTGAATAGACAAATAACAAGTTCTGAAATTGAGACAGTGTTAATAGCCTACCAATCAAAAAAAGCCCAGGACCAGATGGATTCACAGCCAAATTCTACCAGAGGTACAAAGAGGAGCTGATACCATTCCTTCTGAAACTATTTCAAATAATTGAAAGAGAGTTCCTCCCTAACTCATCTTATGAAGCCAGCATCATCATGATACCAAAAGCTGGCAGAGACCACAAAAAAGAAAAACTCCAGGCCAATATCCCTGAATAACATTGATATAAAAATCCTTAATAAAATACTGGCAAACTGAATCCAGCAGCACATCAAAAAACATATCTACCACAATCAAGTCGGCTTCATCCCTGGGATGCAAGGCTGGCTTAACATACGTAAATCAATAAACATAATTCATCACATAAACAGAGCCAAAGACAAAAACCACATGCTAATCTCAATAGATGAAGAAAAGGCCTTTGATAAGATTCAACATCCCTTCATGTCAACTCTCAAAAAACTAGGTATTGATGGAACATATTTCAAAATAATAAGCTACTTATGAAATATTCACAGCCAATATCATAATGAATGGGCAAAAGCTGGAAGCATTCCCTTTGAAAACCACTACAAGACAAAAACGCCCTCTCTCACCACTCCTATTCAACATAGTATTAGAAGTTCTGGCTAAGACAATCAGGCAAGAGAAAGAAATAAAGTGTATTCGAATAGGAAGAGTCGAAGTCAAATTGTCTGTGTTTGCAAATGACATGATTCTATATTCAGAAAACCCCATCATCTCAGCCCCAAAACTCCTTAAGCTGATAAGCAACTTCAGCAAAGTCTCAGGATACAAAATAAATGTGCAAAAATTACATGTATTCCTTTACGCCAACAGTAAACAAGCAAAGAGTCAAATCACGAATGAACCTCCATTCACAATTGCTACAAAGAGAATAAAATACCTAGGAATACAGCTAATAAGGTATATGAAGGACTTCTTCAAGGAGAACTACAAACCACAGCTCAAGGAAATAAGAGAGGACACAAACAAACAGAAAAATATTCCATGTTTATGGACAGGAAGAATCAATACCATGAAAATGGCCATACTGCCCAAAGTAATTTATAGATTCAATGCTACTCCCATCAAAATACCATTGACATTCTTCACAGAATTAGAAAAAACTAATTTACATTTTGTATGGAATCAAGGAAGATCCCACATAGCCAAGGCAATCCTAAGCAAAAAGAACAACGCTGGAGGCATCATACTACCTGACTTCAAACTACGCTACAATGCTACAGTAACCCAAACAGCATGGTGCTGGTACCAAAACAGGCACATAGACCAACGGAATAGAACAGAGACCTCAGAAATAACACCACACATTTACAACCATCTGATCTTTGACAAACCTGACAAAAATAAGCAATGGGGAAAGGATTTTTCTATTCAATACATGGTGCTGGGAAAACTGGCTAGCCATATGTGGAAAACTGAAACTGGACCCCTTTCTTACACCTTATACAAAAATCAACTCAAGATGGATTCAAGGCTTAAATGTAAAACCCAAAACCATAAAAACCCTAGAAGAAAACCTAGGCAATACCATTCAGGATATAGGCTGGGCAAAGACTTCATAATGAAAATGCCAAAAGCAATTGCAACAGAAGCCAAAATTGACAAATGGGATCTAAGTAAACTAAAGGGCTTCTGAACAGCAAAAGAAACTATCATCAGAATAAACAGGCAACCTACAGAATGGGAGAAAATTTTTGCAATCTACTCACCTGACAAAGGTCTAATATCCAGAATTTACTAGGAACTTTACAAATTAACAAGAACAAAAGCAAACAACCCCATTAAACAGTGGGCAAAGGATATGAACAGACACTTCTCAAAAGAAGATATTTATGCAGCCAACAAACATATGAAAAAAGGCTCAGCATAGCACTGATCATTAGACAAATGCAAATCAAAATCACAATGAGATACCATCTCATGCCAATCAGATGGCAATTATTAAAAAGTCAAGAAAAAACAGATGCTGGTGAAGCAGTGGAGAAATGGGAATGCTTTTACATGTTGGTGGGAATGTAAATTAGTTCAACCATTGTGGAAGACAGTATGGTGATTCCTCAAGGATCTAGAACCAGAAATATCATTTGACCCAGCAATCCTGGGTCATACTAGGTATATACTCAAAGGAATATAAATCATTGTATTATAAAGACACCTACACACATATGTCTGCTCCACACAGGGAGCAGAAAAACATACGCCAGGGCGTATTGGGGGATTGGGAGTGAGAGGAGGGAACTTAGAGGATGGATCAGTAGGTTCAGCAAAACACCATGGCACATGTATACCTACGCAGCAAACTTTCACGTTCCGCACGTTTCCCCAAATTTAAAGAAAAATTAAAAAAAAAAAAAAAAAAGACAACCTCCCAGTGATTGGTTGATTGCCTTGGACCTTGGAGGGGGTAGAAATTATTCCTAACCAAAATCAATATATACATTGATCTGGATTCATCTCTTCTTCTGGAAGTCACCCAAGTGGTTATAGAATGCCTGAGCTATCAACCTAGTGTCCTATGTAATATTGTCTGATAGAAACCTATTTTATTGCAAAGGGCTTTGAAAATGGAGGTACAAATATGGAGTTCACTGGCTTTGCATCATCTAGAAGTAGTCATTGGTGGAAAGGCATCCTGAAGGCTCAGTTAATCTGTTAGTTCAGGGACAACATTGTGTGAGCTGGAAAGCTGTTCTACAGAATCTAGTATATTCATTGAATAAATGAGTGACACATGGAGCTGTGTTCTCAGTAACTGAAAGTCCAAGAATAATTTAAAAAAAAACAAAGACTGGAGCCTTCTTACCATCACTCTTGTTAACTCTCTTGCAGAAGTTTTGTTGTCTAACTCTGCAAAATTAGTCTCTGCCAAGTTAGTTAACTTGGTTTCCAAAATGCCAAGTTAGTTAACTGGTTCCCAAAATGGAAAATGTTTTTCCAGAAGCTCTTATTACCATCTGGCTACCATCAGCAAGCCAGTAAGAAATGAAAGAAGCTAGTTTTCTCAGTGGATTGATACATAATTTCTATAACGAGCTGAGGCTGATATCATACAATTGAGGAAAGAAGAATGTATCTCCCACCAGGGACTTTCTGGGGGGTCTCTTTGTATTACCTCATCAGGTGATAACTGTGATTGGACAGTTGTAGCAGCCACCATCCCCTAAATGGTAGGGCAACTGAGATCTTAAACTCCTTGTGGATAAAAGGCTGGGGGACCCCATTAGGCAACCAACCAAGACTAGTTAAAGTCTTGGTCAAGAAAAATCTCAAGTTGGCAATAGAATAGGGAGATGATAAATAGCAGCAGCAATGACAGGGGATATAGTGGCTTTTTCTTATAGTCTTTTATAATTTTCTTACATTTTTTTCTTTTTTTCTTATAGTTTTTTTCAAGTCTTTCTGGAATACTGCAATCAGTTATGCTTTGAAGAACTGGACTTGTATCTCTTCTCTTAGGATAGAAGTGAATGCATTGTGTGCTTACACAAGAGAGGGTGTAAGCAGATCTGGGTGGTACAAGAAATGAACTCTGCCAGATCCAAGCTATGCATCTCCTCAGGTACAATCAATATAATTTGTCCTGTAACCCTTAGTCATTTGTCCTGTTTTCTCAAATGGAGCGTGTTCAACATGCTCTTAAAATCTTAACACCCTGGCCTTTACTGTTGTTGCCTCATCTTGAAATACTACCAGTTGATTTGGTTTGTTCCCGAGGCAAGAGCTGAGCCTGGATACATCTTCATGAGTTAGCTTTATTTGGAGCCATATAGGATTTAGAATCTCAAGTGTCCAATTTCAGCCTGACTGGATCTACTGATTATCATTTCCCAGCAATTACCTGGAGGGGCCACATAGAATTCCCAGAAGTACAGAAAAATTAAGGGCTTATAGGCTGACCCTTGACCAAAGAAGAATAGAATACAGAAAGAAGCTATCAGTTGAAAATGTTTTCTCTTTCTCTCCTTGGGTAGATGCTACCAAGAAGCAGTGGCATTATATGGTCTCTAACATGAGTAATAATGTGGGTTTCCTTATAAATTGTAGCAGCTCATTAATGCAACATGTAGTGTTGCTTGTGCTCCTGTCTTGTGTCATGTTCCCCTTACCTCACTCTTGTATTGGGATTTCTCCTCCCAATAAAGCATTAGTATATGGACTTTGCTCTGAATGCTATTTTCTAGAAAATTATGGCTAAGGCAACTTCTTACACAGGGAACACATCAAGGTCACTGATCTGCTTTGGCTGTATCCCCACCAAAATCTCATCTTGAATTGTAGCTCCAATAATTCCCACATGTTGTGGGAGGGACCTGCGGGAAATAATTGAATCATGGGGGCAGTTTCCCACATACTGTTCTCATTGTAGTGAATAAGTCTAACAAGATCTGATGATTTTATAAGGGGTTTCCCCTTTCTTTTGGCTCTCGTTCTCTCTTGTCTGCTGCCATGTAAGATGTAAGATGTGCCTTTCTCCTTCCACCATGATTGTGAGGCCTCCCCAGCCATGTAGAACTGAGTCCATTAAACCTCTTTTTCTTTATAAATTACCCATTCTTGGGTATGTCTTTATCAGCAGCATGAAGATGGACTAATACAGTCACCACAATGTAAATATCTGAAAACAAACAAACAAAAACAAACAAACATCTCTTCCAACCCAAATGGACTAGGGGTCAGGTAGTATTTTGGAAGATGGAAAAAAAAAGTTAAGGAATCCTTTTTTTCTTCTTGCCTTCTGTGAGAGATGGTGGTAAGGCTTGGAAAGTTGCATTTTGGGGCTAAAAATACTTGCTCAACTGTTGACTGAAGAGCTGAGAAAGTGGAGGGAATAGGAATTAGAGACTTGCAAAATATTCCAATTATGTTGAAACAATTATCACACTAATGTCACACTATACTTCCAAATGGCAGTCATCTGCTTCCTCATAATCATTATCTGATTTATTGATCATTTCAGTGCCAGATCATTCTGTTGCACTTCATACTACTAACATCACTACTGATCCTTAGCGATTTCTACATTCACAAAAGTGATCTATCCAATATTCTGGCTTATCAATTCATAACATACATGTCTTTAATACTTATCAAAACATAACATGTCTTCAATAACTGTGTAGTACTCACCACCATGGATACTCACTACCATAAAAATGCTCTTGCTATTTCCAATAACTGCCACTTTTTCACAGTTTCCGTATATAACAGTACATCTCTAGTCAACAGTCCCTGTGTTTTCTGTCGTTATTCCAACTCTAATAAATGATTTTGCCATATCACAAATTTCCATGGAAATCCGTCTTTCACTAGTCCCTTCCTCCCCTGACATCCTCACTCCCTTTATTGTGTAGCTTATGTTCCATAAACCATTACTACCACCTCTTTTTTTCCAACACATTAATCCCTTGCCCCTTTTCTCCTTTGTTAAACTCAGCTGGTAAAGGTATCCCCAGTTAAGTTAAGTTCATTTCTCTGTCTATTTTAACTCTGTATTAGAGCAACTGAAATTTTGGGAGAAAAACACACAAACATGTCAACGTGTTTCTCTTTAATTCATGACTCCTATCCTGAATCGAGCCTTAGCATCACTCTTCAATCCAGATACATTTCTTATGTCCATTCACTCTACCATTCTCCAAGATGATTATTTTACACGTCCTCCTTCTTTCTCAAGCCTTAAACACCATTTTTTCCTTCTCATCTTCAGCTTATGAAGTTATTTCTCATTTCATTAACACAACAGAAACAATCAGAAGAGAGTTTCAACATGCCCCCACTACCAAATCTACCAAACCCCCTGTGTTGGTGCTCATGTACTATACCTGTCTTCCTGTGAGTCGAATGCACTGTTCTTGGACCTCAATCTTCATTTGTCCATGAACTGTCTTCTTCATTCGTTCATACAATCTCATCTCCTCCCTCCTGTTAAAGTATTTTCTTGCAACTGTCCCTCTCCTTCTGACATCAGTAAGTTTCTCCACTCTATTGGATCATATACATTAGCTTATTATGTACATGCTCTAATGTTTCTTTTAAATAACAATAACCACTACAAAAAATGTTCTTCTAACTCCACATTATCTTCCAATTAGCAATTATATTGTTCCCTGTACAGCAGCAGTTCCCACTGTTTTTGGCACCAGGGACTGTTTCGTGGATGACAATTTTTCCATGGACAAGGGGCAGGGTGGTTGGGGGGATGGTTTTGGGAGGAAAATGTTCCACCTTAGATCATCAGACATTAGTTAGAGTCTCATAAAAAGCGTGCAACCTAGGTCCCTTGCATGCACAGCTCACAGTAGGATTTGAGCTTCTATGAGAATCTAATGCCACTACTGATCTGACAGGGGGAAGAGCTCAGGTGGTAATGCTTACTCACCAGCCACTCATCTCCTGCTGTGCAGCCTGGTTCCTAACAGGCCACAGACCCGTGCCAGTTCATGACCCACAGCTTGGGGACCCCTGCTTTATAAAAACCTCGTCAAAATTGGTTTTTATCCTCCCATTTCCATAGAAGTTGTGCCAAGAATGTTTTCTCCATACTACTCCAATGAAAATGGTCACAACCAGATCATCAATGGCATCAACATTGTAAATTTGATGGTGTATACTCAGTCTTTATCTTACCGATTTAGTAACGGCAATTGACAGAGTTGATTATTCTGCGTTTATATCATTTTGGGTTTAAGCAGGAAAACAGAAACTATTGTCAGTTTTTCAGCAGGAAGGGATATAAAAGAAATAAATATATGTCTATGAAACCTTTGGCAGGATTGAGAGAACTACAGTTGGCCTCGAAGAAATCGGAAAAGTCCAGAATTCCCTGAAAACTTCAACAATTAATTCAGCTTCCTCTCAGTTTTGTGATAATTTTAGAAACAAGAAAAATAATTCATAGGACTTCACGTTAAAATCACTGCAAAGCTCATTATTGTACACCAGGGTTCCTCAACTGTGACCCCTACCCCGCCCCCAGACACACACATACTGGTTTGTGGGCTGTTAGGAACAAAACCACATAGCAGGAGGTGAGTGGCTGGCCAGTGAGTATTACCGCCTGAGCTCCACCTCCTGTCAGATCAGCAGTGACATTAGATTCTCACAGGAGCAGCAACCCTAGTGTGAAGTGAACCTGCAAGGGATCCAGGTTGGATGTTCCTTATGAGAATCTAATCCAGTCCCCCCACCACCTTCATCCATGGAAAAATTGTCTTCCACTAAACTGGTCCCTGAGGCCAAAAAGGCTGGGGACCACTGTTGTACATTCAAGTGGCCACTACTCTTGGAATCTAATAGCTATTCTTTCTATTTCATCTTTGATGAATGAGTGAATGTTTTTCAGAGATGTAAATTAAACTAGATTTCTGCTGGTAAAGGATTCTGCAAAATGCTCCTTTCAGGTTTTCAGTTTTATTATAGGGAAAAGATTAGGAGGATGGGATGGTGTTGGGTATCAGTAGACAATGCCTTGCATATTATTTCTGAAGCCTGCTTTGTACCCTTTGAAATTCAGAAACCCACTGTTACTTTGATCTCCCCTACTTCTTAGCACTCTCCCTTTTGGTCTACTTTCCTGGTTTCTCCTCATTTTCCAAAATACTAAATATTCCCAGAAGTCTTTCAGTCCTATCTGTACTCAGTGCCTAGTGGGTATATCTTCCAATCACAGTGCTTTAAATATCATCTCATGCTGAAAATTCCAAATTTTCATCTATAGGCCTTACTTATCTCCTGAAATCCAAACTTATTGGACAAATGCCTACCTAATACCTACATTTGTATATTTAAAAACATTTAGTAGGAACAAAAATGGTTTCCTGATTTTTCTCCCTGCACCAGTTATTTCCCTAGTCTTACCAACCTCAGCAAATGATAACTCCACTGTTGCTGATACTTAAGCTGAGACCTCGGTATTATTCTTGGCACTTTGAGACGTTCTTTTTCTCAGAACCTGCATTGAAGCTATTAATAAATACTGTAAATACCACCTTTATTTTACATCTACAGATCAAACAATTTAAAAAATAGAAGATTCTAAAGGGAAGAGATATAATATCACATAGTTCAAAACTTTACAATGATTTCACATCTCTGAGCAGAATTCTAAATTCTTACTATAGCCTACAAGTCTTACCCAACACCCACCACCTCCTTGACTTCATCTCTTACCTTGAAGGTAGCATTTTTGTTTTACTTGACTTGGTTTTATTCATTAATAGCACTGTGTATACATCACAATAAAAAAAGACAAGTTCTTGCTCTGTCACTCAGACTGGGACTGTTTGGTGTTATCACAGCTCACTCTAACCTCAAACTCCTGGTCTTAAGAGATCCTCCTGCCTTAGCCTCCAGAGGCAGAGTAGTTAGAACTACAGGTGTGTACCACCACGCTGGGCTAATTTCTTATCTTATATTTTGTAGAGATGCAGTCTCATTATGTTGCCCCAGTTAATGTCAAACCCATGGCCTCAAGCAGTCCTCCCACCTTAGCCTCCCAAAGCACTGAGATAACAGGCATGAGCCACTATGCTTGGCAATTTTTGAATGAATTAATATATATTGAGCTGGGTTTTTTTTTTTTTATTTTCTAGAAAAGAAAGAAATGTCACTTAGGAGTTTAAATATGAATTCATGGATACTTGGTAAAATGTTTCTGCTCCTGGGAGGTTTTAAAATGTTCTAATTTTGGAAATGTTCAGTAGTTGACAGTGACATGGCCTTGGTAGAGAACAGTCTAAGCTAAAAAAGACAACTTGGTTTCAAAAATAAAATCTAAGTTTTAAGCTAATATTAGCCCTGATCAGATGGACCCACTGGTTGAATATTTTCAACACCCCTAATTAACAAAACCTTCTTGGTGACTAAATTGTCTGTCTGTTTAATGTCCAAAAAAAATGACAAGACTTTGTGGCTAAAGTGACAAAAAAATTTTAGGAAACATCTATTATTTTCTGCTTAAGAGAAATTGTGAAAGAACACCTCCATCTCCAACTGATACAGACAAATGTAGTGCCCCAAAAGGAAGACATGGCCAAAAAAAAAAAAAAAAAAAAAAAAAAAAAAAAAAAAAAAGAAGAAAAAATAAAAGGAAAGAAGCAATGGCACATGTATAAAAATAGGCTATCTTGACATTTGAATAAAAACAGTGGAAATTACCTAATGTCCCTATAATGAAATGTTTCCCCTAAAATTATAAAATTCGGTGGGGCACAGTGGCTTATGCCTATAATTGTAGCACTTTGGGAGGCTAAGGTGGGTGGATAGCTTGAGCTCACAAGTTAAAGAAAAGCCTGGGTAACATGGCAAAACCCTGTCTCTACAAAAAATACGAAAATTAGCCAGGTGTGGTGGTGTGCTCCTGTACTCCCAGTTACTCAAGAGGCTGAGGTGGGAGGAGGACTTGAGACCAGGAGGCAGAGGTTGCAGTAAGCCAAGATTGTGCCACTGAACTCCAGTCTGGGTGATAGAACCAGACCTTGTTTCAAAAAAACTCATCTGCTATGATATGAATTATGTCACTTCTAGCCTTAGAATTGGTTATACTATATAATATATATCATGTTATACGCTCTTAGATTTTAAAAATACCATCTTAAAATATTGCACTCATTGGTCCACAAAAAAATCAAGATTTTATGCATCTTTGAAGTTAGGATTTTGTACAAGTTAGTTTGGCAGATAAGGAGGAACAGCCCCCAGTTTGGGTGTTAATAGGACCTCGCCATGGTCCTGCAGTCAACCGGCTGTAACACAAAAGTATATCCCTTTTATTACATAAACCTGAATGAGGCATGTGAATTAGGTCACCTGCAAGATTTCTCTCAGTTCTGATGTTTTATTGACAATATTTTCCAACTGTCTGAATTTAATCCCACCTAGCTATTTTACTGCCATTTCAAACTATCCTTTCCCCAAACATGTATACCTTCCCCATGAAACTGTCTCTTTAAAACTATGCAATTTTTGTTGTAGGCTTCCAGCTTTCCAAAATTAAAAATTTTCGGTCATTTTTTTCTTTTATTTTTGTAAAGTGACATACAATTGTGTGTACTTGTTGTGTACAGCATGATGTTTTAAAGTTGTATACAACATGAGTGAAGTTGTACACAACACAATTGTTAACTATTGTCATCATGTTGTACAATAGGTCTCTTGAACTTGTTCCCCCTATCTAACAAAAATTTTGTATCCTTTGACCAACATATCCCTAAACATCCCCTCTCCAAACCTGCTCAGCTCCTGGTAGCTACCATTCTTCTCTCTTCTGTGAAATCAACTTTTTTAGATTCCACATATGAATGTAGTCATGTGGTATTTGTTTTTCTGTGCCAGGTTATTTCGCTTAATATAGTGTCATCAAGGTTTATTCATGTCACAAATTACAGAATTTCCTTTTTTAATGACTGAATAGTAGCCCAGCATGTATATATACTATATTGTCTTCAGTCATTTATTTGTTGATGGACATTTAAGTCAATTTCTTATTTTGGATATTGTGAAGAATGCTGCAATAACATGGGAGTGCAGATATCTCTTTGACATACTGATTCTATTTCCTTTAGATGTATATATTTCCTTTGGATGTATAGTGAGATTGCTACATGTAATGGTAGTTCTACTTTCAATTTTTTTTGGACGCTTCATACTGCTGTTTATAATGGCTGTAGTAATTTACACTGTCACCAATACTCTGTATGGTTCCTTTTTCTCCACATCCTTGACAACACTTGTTTTGTTTTGTTATATTTTAGTAGCCATTTTAACAGGAGTGAAGTGATATCTCATCATGGTTTTGATTTGCACTTCCCTGATGATTAGTGATATTGACCATTTTTTCATATACTTGTTGGTCATTTGTATGTCTTCCCGTAAGAAATGTCTATGTAGGTTTTTGCTCATTTTTTAGTTGGGTGATTTGTTCAATTTTTTTTTTTTTAGTCATTTTTGAGTCTTCTTTTACCAT
The DNA here is from genome assembly GCF_007565055.1 of Rhinopithecus roxellana. Taxonomy (NCBI): domain Eukaryota; kingdom Metazoa; phylum Chordata; class Mammalia; order Primates; family Cercopithecidae; genus Rhinopithecus; species Rhinopithecus roxellana. The sequence goes on from NC_044565.1 coordinate 97,925,862, forward strand.
CACTTAATTATTGCAAAGTCTGACTGCTTCTTTTTCTTCTAAGCACCTCCCAGATTAACCACTTCTTTATCTTCTTAAATCTTTGATTTTGCTTGTACTTATACACCTATGCCATCTTCATCTCCTAACTATATTATTGCAACTGTTGCCTAGTTGGTTTTACAGTCTCTAATGCTCTATTTGCTCTATTCATCCAAAATACAACTTCCAAGCTAATCTGCTCATATCAGTGCTTTCATTTCACTCCTCAGCCTTACAATCACCTTATTACTCTTTATTGCCTGCTTTTATTCTATACATATCCATTGTCCAGGTTGCTGTGTCTTCTCAGTTTTGTTTTTCCTCCCTTGCCCTTCCACCTTCCCTAAACCTTATCTCCACCAATATAAGTTGTGCTTATTCCATCATCAATACTTTTCTTTTTATTATTCTTTTTAAATTATACTTTAAGTTCTACGATACATGTGCACAACATGCAGGTTTGTTACGTATGTATATATGTGCCATGTTGGTGTGCTGCACCCATTAACTTGTCATTTACACTAGGTATATCTCCTAATGCTATCCCTCCTGCCTCCCACTACTCCACTACAGGCCCTGGTGTGTGGGTAGAAAACCTTTTATTATTCTTAAAAACAGCTTTTGTTCTATGAGAGTTACCCGTTAGACTGCACAACATTTGAAGACACACACTGAAGACACAAAAAGTATAAGGCATAAATAAGCAAACCGAAGTCAATCATAGTCTAACATTCAAAGATAACCACATTAGGCAAGGCATTTTCCTTTGTATGTTGTTATATGTATACACGTAATAACAACACTTATGAGCCAGAAACCATGCTTAGCAGTTTACATGGATTATCTCATTTAATACTCATAAAAGCTCCATGAAGTAGATACATTTATGATTTTTCCAAAGTTCACACATTAATTCTTGATCTACTATTTCTTGAGTTTTACCATTTAACCACTACTATTGCCCACTAAATTCTTATATAGGCTAAGAATATTCATTTATCAAATTGTTCGGTGCCTAATTTGCAAATTCTTGTAATGAGAACACAGTTACCCTCATGTTTTAGAGAAAGAAAAACACATGCTTCTTGTAGAAAATTGAAAAAAGCTCAGTCATATATGTGTTCAATTTCTATAATACCATGGCTAAAAAAATGATTACAAATTTATAGGCTTTGGAAAGTAGATTGTCTTGCACTCACATTTAGAATCATTTTCCTAAATTATAATTGAAAGATTTTAGAGAGAATATTACTGTAAATTTACAATAGTGATTTCATAGAATTGATAGAGAAAATAATTCAGCAATCTGAAGCAAAAGAGGAAATCCTTCTAAAATTAAACCATTTGAAAACATGTACTATACTAGTTCTAAAGAACTGAAGGACAGATTTGCTATGACAAATGAAGAGTAAAGAGTGAGTAGTAAGAAGGTAAAGAATGAAGAGTAAAATAAAAAGTGAGTAGTAAGTTATTATATGATATATACATTTACAGGTTAATTAGTCATGGACTCAGTAAGCCAAATGATATGGTTTGATGTTTGTCTCCTCCAAATCTCATGTTGAAATGTGATTTCCAGTATTGAAGGTGGGGCTTGGTGAGAGGTGATTAGCTCATGGGGGTAGTTCCCTCATGAATGGTTTAGTACCATCCCCTTGATGATAAGTGAGTTCTCACAGTTCACGTGATATCTGCTTATTTAAAAGAGTCTGGGACCCCCAACCCTTTCTCTCTTTTGCTCCCACTCCGGTGATATCCTGTGCCTGCTTCCCCTTCACCTTCTACCATGATTGGAATTTTCTTGAAGCCCTCACCAGAAGTGGATGCTGGCACTACACTTCCTGTACAGCCTGCAGAACCATGAGCCAAAATGAAACCTTTATTCTTTATAAATTACCTAGCCTCAGGTATTCTTTTACACACACACACACACACACACACACACACACACCCCAGGTATAATAATGCAAATGGAATAATACAGAAAATTGGAACTGAGAAGTGGGGCATCACTATAAAGATACCTGAAAATGTGAAAGCACCTGTTGAAACTGGGTAATAGGCAGAGGTTGGATGAGTTTGGGGGGCTCAGAATAAGACAGGAAGATAAGGGAAAGTCTGTAACTTCTTAGAGACTGGTTAAATGATTGTGACCAAAATGTTGATAAAAATATGGACAGTGAAGGCCAGGCTAATGAAGTCTCAGAGGAAATGAGGAATTTACTGGGAACTGGAATAAAAGTCACCCATGTTATGCCTTAACAAAGAACTTTGCTGCATTGTGGTCATTCTGTAGGGATCTATGGAAGTTTCAACGTAAGAGTGATGATTTGGGGTACACAGAAGAAGAAATTTCTAAGCAGCAAAGCATTCAGGATGTAGCCTGACCGCTTCTAACAACTTGTGATCAGATAAGGGAACTCTTCCTTCTCTCTCTTGCTCCCACTCTTGCTATGTGACATGCCTGCTCTTCTTTTGCCTTCCACCATGATTGGAAGCTTTCTGAGGCCTTCACCAGAATCAAATGCCAACATCATGCTTCCTGTACAACCTGCATAACTGTGAGCCAAAATGAAGGCTGTTTTTTGTGCATAAATTACCCAGCCTCATGCATTCCTTTATAACAATGCAAAAATGGACTGCCATAAGAGTTGATGAGAAAATAATTTTAATTTTAAATGTAGCTTTATTCCTGGATAAAATAATGATAAATGTAAAGGATTATTTTAATGTTTCCAGAAGGTGTAATTCTTTCAGAGTGAAGTCACGTTATTCTGTTTACTTTAGTTGGATGAATTAGTCTCCGTAGACATTTAACCAGTAGGATGTGTATACAAAGAGGGAAAGATATTGATTTTAAGAAATTGTCTCTCAAAATTGTGGAGACTAGCAAGTCCACATTTTGCAGGGAAGGCAGGCAGGCTGGAGACCCAAGGAAGAGTTGATGTTGCAGCTGGCATCTAAAGATAGTCTGGGGACAGAATTCTTTCTGTCTTAGGGGACCTCAGTCTGTTTTCTGTTAAGGCCTTCAGCTAATTGGATGAAACTCACCAACATTATGGGAGATTATCTGTTTTACCTAAATTCTACTGATTCAAATGTTAATCACATCTAAAAGTATCTTTATAGTAACATTTAGACTGATGTTTGACCAAAAACTGGGTAACATGGGTACCATGGCCTGCCAAGTGGAGACATAAAATTAACCATCACACTGGCAACATATTCATTAAAATGTATCAAATAAAATGTAAAAATCTGCTAATTAGTGTACTTATTCACAATTAGTTGTGATAAAAGAGCAAGCATAAACAAATTAAGCCTAAGTTATGTTTGGAAATGATGTGAACTGCATCAAAATTTTCAAATTCAAACACATAACCTTAAAAGTGTTGCAGACCAAGCAATATTTTGGGGACTCAAATAAGGTCAGGGACTTCATAAAGACAAACAACCTCACTGTTCATGGAAATGAGGGAAGCACTTAAGGAAGGATAGTGCTTTGGTAAACTTTAATGTGATTTGAAGTTGCTGCTGTTGTTTTTCGTAACACATGAGTTCTATTAACAGAGGTTCCAGGCCAGGCACAGAGGTTGATGCCTGTAATCCCAGAATTTTGGGAGGCTAAGTGGGCCGACTACTCAACTCCAGGAGTTCGAGACCAGCCTGGGCAACATGGCAAAACCCCGTCTCCACAAAAACATAAAAAACTAGCTGGGTGTGGTGGTGCACACCTGTAATCTCAGCTACTCAGGAGGCTGAGGTGGAAAGATTGCTTGAGCCTGGGAAGCAGAGGTTCCAAGATTGTACCACTGCACTCCAGCCTGGGTGACAGAGCCAGACCCTGGCTCAAAACAAAAAGGAAAACAAAAACAAAAAGTCCCTGGTTATTCTCCAAGAAGAAACTGTTCTGTAAGTAGAAAAAGCATATATATTTATAGAGCGAACTTTGACCTGATTGCTCTTTTGGTTCATATATACCATTCGTAAATGACCTCCCATTCTGTGTGCAGAGAAATAATGAAAATGCAAACTGAAGACTGATCTTTTGCATAATAAATTTTAGTGTGCATGTGAGTCATCTGAGGCACTTGGTACAAGTGCAGGTGACTAGACACCATCCCAGAAATTTTGTTATAGTTCTAGGGTATAACCCAGGAATATTCATTTTGAAAAGAGGCTTCGAGATGATGATTGAAGCATGTGGAATGCGTATCACACTCTGAATAACACTGGTACAGTTAAATGTAGATTATGCTCCATTTCTGTTTCAATCTCTATTCTAATATTTTTAAAAATATCCTTTCCTCACTTTCTTCTAGTTTTCCCAGAAAAACTGATGTAATTTGGACAAAGGAGCTGCAACTCTTACCTTACTTTATCACCACTTTCTAACAAAGGAAAATCTCCCAGGACTGAAGCCAAGGTCAACAGATTCTTCTTGCTAAAAGGATGCTTTTTCACACTTGGGACTGTTTAAAATATCTAAATTTCATTCTAAGGCATGAATTTAAAAATATCTGGGCATTCCTAACATCAGTGTGCATTATACAATAGATAGTACATTGCAATTACTGCAGGCAAAGGACATTAACTGCCATGGTCTATGCATTTGTAAATTTGGACATTTTCTGCAGGTTGTCATTACAATGGAATTTGCTTCACTGTTTCTGTTATATATATTTAGTTTAGTCGCTCTATAAAATATCTTCCAGAATTATTCTTCTGTGAGTTGGCATTAAAAAATTTTACTATGTTCACAGAAATGCACATAAAGAAAATGATGTTTTGTAAATTTTACACTAAGCAAACAAATTCCTTTTTATTAGAGGAATGAGCATTATTCTATTTTTTTTTTTTTTTTTTTTGCAAAGCAACAATCAAATGCTTTGCAACGATGCTTTTCCAAATTTAGCTCACTTAAGCATCACCTGGGAACCTCCTTAAAATGCAGACTCTGATTCACTAAGTCTGGGTTGGGTCCTGAGATTATAAATTTCTCACAAGCTTCCAAATGTTGTCCATGCTGTCAGTCCATGGAACCCAATGGAAGTGCTAAGACTACTCAAAGAAGACTCACATAAGTACAAGAGGTTGTGTTACATTTTGTATATGTAAAAGGATTACCTGTCACATCTTATTCCATATTTTTGTAACACCTTAACCATTTATTATACATTCATGATAAATTTATAATAAGTATAACATTGTTTTCTGTTCTAGATATGCATAAAAGCGAGTGATGTACTGGAAAAGATCTCAAAATAAATCTAAAAGACTCAAGTAATTATTTTAAAAATATGTGTTAAATTGATAATTGACAGTGTTGTTTTTCTTTCTAAGTGGTATATAAAGTAATTACGTGTCTTAAAAATCAACGCATTTTCCATATATGAAATAGGAAGCATAATTCTACAAAGAAGGTAGAAATTGAGCACATCAAATGTGATCTTTGTTGAATGATGCTGGGCAGCTTTCAGCATGGTTCTAGCTGCCCTAAACCATCCTTACCTACATGACATCTCTGTTGCGTTGATGTCTACTTTCCCTTGTACTGTTATTTAGGTTACTAAATAGGTGGGGTGGAAGTGGGGGGCATTCTAGTTGTCGTCTGTACTTCTGGAAAATTCAGAGCAGGCCAGGTTAGGAGCAAATAAGATCCTCCCTCTTTTCTGCTTTTCTTTCTCCTCCTCCTCCTTCTTCCCCTCTTTATCCTCCTCTTTCTTTAATATAGGTAAAGAGCCTAAATCTTATTTATAGCTCACTTATTTTTTATACATGTATGTAACTTGATAAATTACCACCCAGACCAAGAGATAAACATTTTCAGGGACAGCTTTAGGGGCAAACTGAATTTCCTTCATTTTCAGGCTTTTTTTTTTTTTTTTTTTTTTTTTTCTATTTAGCTAGGCCCTTTAGGTAGGTGTGGGAAAGACAAGGTGCATATTTCAGATGACAGTTCAAAATTCATTTTAGCCCATGGCCAGAGTCCATCTATCCCAACTTCTCGTCCAAAATCTTCCACTTACCAGTTATTTATAATAAACATGCTTTCTGAGGACCATCCTTCTATCTCTTTTCACCTGTCTTGAGGAGTTCCTTCAGCATCTCAGATTCCTTTATAGAGGACTATACTTATTTCTCCCCTACTCCCATTCTTATCTCCAACGAAAGTGCCAATGTTTTCTAATTCTGTTTGTCCTCCTGATCTTTTGATTCAATATTTTTTCTCTCTCAGTCCTTCTGTGTTAGTTCATTTAGTTTCAAGCAAAAGAAACCGACTCTGGCTGATTTGAGCACTTAAACAAACACATGAAAAGAGGAATGCAGTGGGAAGATTCCAGGGTACATAAGAAAATCGAACTAAAATTTGATTGGGCCGGGCAGAAATCAGGGAACCTTAAGAGCCCCAGCAGTAGAGTTTGGGAAACTTGCTCATAGCATAACTCAAACCCAAGTACCCATGTTTTTCAAAATGTTCCATGCCAACTGGAATTTGTGGGATAGTCTTGGGTCTACCCTTGGATCTAATGGTTTCTGGGGACAAAAAGTTTGGGTCTGGAGGTGCAAACATAGAAAGTTTCTAGTGATTCCCAGTTGTAGGGAGAAATCAAGCACTCTTGCAGCCACTGATGTGCTTGACACAACTTGCCACCTCGACATAAAAGTACATTTTCCCCAAGGGAGAAGAGTTGAGCAGAAATGAGTTAATTAAGAAATGTTACCCAAAAAAGTTTGTATGAAAACTGTCTCCATCCCTTCAAACAGGTTAAGATTTACTCTGTGAAGAGTTTCTAAGGAACTCAAACTGCAATTCCATTCAATTATTCATAAATAATATTTTAGTGTTTGATACAATATTTGGAATGAGAATGCACTGAGACAATTAAAACGTTGTTAAGAAAATGACCAGGATTTCAGAGTTTACCTAAACAGACTATACTACTAGAAAGTTTAAAATAGGCAAACAGCAAATAGTACAATCCTTACAGCTCACGAGTTAGAAAGCACTTCCAGTAAAGCAAAGGGTCAAATGGTGTTGACTTAAAATAGAGCAGGAACAATTTTGGCAGTCACTTTAAGAGTGATGAGATGGTGGGGAAAAAACGCAGATAGGAAATTCTATTTAAAGAAATACCAGTGCCCTCTACCCAATACAGGAAATCATCTCCCAGACTAGAATAAATGTAAAAGGCTGATATCCTTGCAGATGTCTGACAGGGCCAGCAGAGCCATTGTTATATTACTATCAAGCCTCAGTCACTCAAAAAGGAAATTCCTATAGCACATAAGAAGGTCAAGACTCGGAGCACATCTGGGAGAATCCTTGCTCTTTGGTTTTGAAAGGAACTGCAGGAAAAAAAATGCAGGCAAAACAAAAAACACTAATTAATTGAAGGTGCAAAATTATCTAATAAAAATGTGAACATAAAATTAGCTAAGGTAAAGGCTTTCACTGCAAGAATGATCAAAACTTTAGTGTGCTTTCTCAATGCATGCTCCTGAAATGCACATATATGTAGCCATATTTGAAGAGGAAACCAACTAAAGAAAATGCTAGTTTTTCTACATTTCCTACCCTCCTCTACCATTTACACAAAATTGCCATTATTTGCCTTTCAAGCCTACTCACTCCAAGTTTTTTTTAAATACCTGCTATAATCCCTTGCTTTTAATAGAAGAAAGAAGTAGAATAAAAGTTTTAGGGAGACTGTGCATTTTATAGTAACTTTTGTATTAGGTGGCACGTATCTTAAGATCCACAAAAATTGAAAGCTAACAGGATCATAGAAAGTTGTTTTCAAGGGAATTCTTTTAAAAGGTACTAGAATCAAGTTTGGTAAACATACATGTGTCCATAATATAACCAAATATACCTTTGAACGTGTCACTCTCAGGTTAAAAGCATGAACATTCAGTATCACATGAGACCTTAATTCTAACTTGTATAATTCTAATAAACCCAGAATGTGACCCAAAACATAATTCATTTTTAGGAAGTGAACAGTCCAGATTTTCTTGTAGATATAAAGCAACAGAATATAAGAAATTTACAAGCTTTCTCCTGGTATTTTACTTTTTTTTGATTTCCACTCTGGAATTGGTGGGATAAACTGTGCGTTTCATTTTCCAGGTAGTTTATAGCTTTAATCCTGGATGGCAGGCTGTTGTTTCAAGAGATGTAACCGTATAATTAAATCTGATTGTTTAATATACAAATGTGCTACATATTTAGATTTAATAGCTGGTTATACACTGTCAATTCTAAGTGAGAATATTTGTAATAATTCACCCTAGTTCCACATTAGTCGAGTGAAACATTTTCAGACCTGTCAGCATTATGTTCATAATACTTGGTCAGCTCAGCGACAAATATAGTCATGTTATTTGTAGACAATTATCAGCTGCATGATTGGCTAAATTGAGCCCAAAATTGGATGCACAAAATTTATTATTTAGAAAAGATATCAAATCCAGTCAAATTCCGACTTTTCTAAAAAGATGAGTATGGGCCGGGCGCTGTGGCTTACGCCTGTAATCCCAGCACTTTGGGAGGCTGAAGCGGGTGGATCACCTGAGGTCAGGAGAGTTTGAGACCAGCCTGGCCAACATGGCAAAATCTCGTCTCTACTAAAAGTGCAAAAATTAGCTGGGCATGCGCCTATAATCCCAGCTACTTGAGAGGCTGAGGCAGGAGAATCGCTTGAATCTGGGGGGGGGGGGGGGCAGAGTTATCAGTGAACCGAGATGGCACCAGTCCCCTCCAGCCTGGGCCAAAGAGTGAAACTACGTCTCAAAATAAATAAATAAAAATAAAAATAAAAATAAAGGATGAATATGGAGGGCTACTTAACAGCCTAAACTTCCTAAAGGTTCTTCCAAAACTCTTGATGGAACATGTATTACTAAGTCAGTCAGTGTAAATGAATAAGAAGATGCACCCCAATACTCTAGTGAAATTGTATCACATGTATTTACACTTTAGCATTTCTTAATTTATAGATTCTTGTCAACATCTATGTTCGCTATTATTTAAATATTTAAGGTACTTTCATGATGAAAGGGCAGATGTATTTAATAGTAGAGAAACTAAGGAACACTGACCAACATTTAAAGAGTTGAAGTATCACTGGAAACAACTGAACCCAAAATATTTGGTCACTGTGTTTAATCAAAATCTATATATATATATATATATATATATATAGTTTTGTGTATATATATAGTTTTTTATATATTTTATATATATAGTTTTTATATATTACATATATATAGTATGTGTGTGTATTTAGACAAAGAATCTATATAAACATAGGGCTATAGTATATCTAAATTTAATATATTTTGATATATTTCCAACACATGATGGACAATGTATCGAAAGCTTTTTTCAAGGTATAACCTTTCAATATTGATTGAACCGATAAAAATGATAAAGGACAACAATGTAAGAATTGAGGAATTCTGGTTTTAGGAGGCTAGGAGCAAGGTTAATTTTTCTTTAGAGTATTAAGACCTAAGAAATTCATAACCATAAAAAAATCATAATTATGGTAAGTGCATGCTTGTAATCAAATTGTCCAACTTAATTATAATTTTATTTTGAGCACATTTCTAAAATATGCTCTACAAGAATTATTGCATTGAAACTCAGTGCCTAGGCAGTGACAGGCACATAAAAGAGCCTTTATCCTTACTGACTGCTATTTAAAATATAATAATTATCCCCATGAAAGAAAATGGGTTATTGGGTCAGGCTAACTGACATTTAAATCCAGATTCTGTCACCTTGCATGAACTTGGAAATGCTCTGTAACTTTTCTGATCCCCAGTTTCCTCTTTTGTAAAACAAGATTAATAAATACCTTATATCGTTGTTGTGTGGTGCAAATGAGATCACACATAGCTCAAAACATAGTGCCTAGCATATTGCAAGTGCTAAATTATTTTTTTTTATTGGAAGGAAATTGAATTACAAAGGGCATTAGGCTACTCACATGACTTTAGAAGTTGTCTTTCAAAAAGAAAACGTTCTCGTTTCAAACAATAAGTCCTTCCCTCCTGCTAGTTCTATTATTACAGTTGAACAAATATATTGTGGCCTCCAGAAAACCACAAATGTAACCAAGAGCAGCTTTTTAGACTGGAGGTTAATACGTCACATTATAAACTAGCTAGCATTTGTTTAAAGTTAAAGGGTCCATTTGAAGTGCCAAGAAATTGAGGGAAGAAGAATGAGGAAATGGGAACAGAAGACAACTTTGCCCCTTAAGTTGAGACAAACGCAGCACGTGAGATGTTTATAGAAATCCAAAACTGATTGCTCCAGACCTTCTTTGAGCATATTGGATTAAGTTTCTGTTTCTTTTAAACACAGGGTTATGGGTTTTAACTTTTATATTGCTTAGAAAAATAGCAATGACTGCTTTATATTTTCATTTGCTTCATGATATACAATGTACTTACATATAGACATAAATATGGACATAGACAGACATTGACGTAGAGAAACAATTTGACTTTTCTAAAGTCTTTTGAAGTAAGTGTGATTACAAGTATAATACCATTATACATGTGAAAAAAATGAAAACCAAGACATTAATTGATTTATTCTGGTTTATATTGAACATCTGATTGGTTCATATTGACCATTTCAATATCACTATTTAGTTTATAACCCAAATAGTCTTATAACTAAAAATACAACATTATGATTACCTTTTATTTCTCCTACTGCAAGGAGAGTAATACTGTGTATCATAACAGTATTTATATATACTAATATATGTAATTAAATGCTAAGTATATGTTAAATATGAATTTTATTTTAGAAAAGCCAGAGTGGTGTGATAATTCTCCTAATGCAGTCTAAAATAGTTTATATATATATACCCTCAACTATAATATTAATATAGGGACAATGAATAAGGGAAAATACACATATGGATACACACAGACACACACAAAGAAGCACAGGGAAATGGAAGAATGCTGTGTGAGTTCTGTGAAAGACAACCTCTGAGAAATTCCAGAAAGATCTGTGGGTGTGCAGACTTTGAAGAGGGCTGTGGTTTCACATTAAGAGACTGGCACAATGTAAAAACAAAGGTTTAAATCCTAAGGGGAAAAAAAAAGCCTGAATATATTTTAAAAATACCTTGCAGCACAAAGATGTTTATAATAGCATCTACAATTACAAATCATTTGAAAGCAACCCAAATATCTAAATATTGAGTAGTAGTAAAATACCCTGCAGAATGTTACATAGCTATGCAAATGATGTTTATGAGGAGTGTGTAAACACAAAACATCGTACTGATTTAAGGCAAAAAAAAAGTAAAGGAGATAAAAGCAGATGCAGAATAGGATAGTGCATGTTTCTGAAAAAATAAATTGTGTACCTATGCACAAAAAATGCTGTACAGAAAAGAAGCAAAGTGTTAGCATAAGTAGTATGTGGGTGTTGGGTCTGAGGAATAATCTTTTCTCCTACATTTCTTTATATCTTGATCTTTTTATAATAGAAAAATAGACCTTATTCTTTTTTAAGGTACCTAACACTCTACCTTTTATGTGTGAAACCAATCATGGCCTTGTATCAGCTAGAAAAGCAGAAATACATTAGATATTTCTAATGTAAAATGTAATGTCAAGATGGAAAATTATATAACAAATTAGTCACAGGTGTTGAGTGTCAGAGGCTGGAACCCATTAGTTCTCCTGGGTGAATGGTCATTGTTGAATAGATCCTGATAGAAATGGTAAGTCAAGAGAAAATAAGTCTTTTCTTCCACCCTCCTGCCTCCTAATCTTTCCCTGTTGCCCCCTACAGACAGACTCTAGAAAGCAACTGGAAAATCAGAAATAGTTTACGTAGTCACAGCCAGAGCATCATGAAGCCAGATATAAAAGGGTATATTTGAAAATAGAAGATAATAACTTAATAGAAACCTCAGGCTTATTCCTAATAAATAAGAATAATGCATAATACATATTACTCAATACTAAAAGTCTTAGAATAACAGCATTAAGATGCAGAAACCTTTATTAATGACTTTTGTTAATTTGATTACCAAAGCCAAAATGCTTCTTAATGGGATGAATTGAGTACAAATAAGTGAAGTTAAACTTTTAACATGTATCATTTGTTTTTATTAAGGTAATTCAGCCATCACCATTCTACTCCAATAGATATTTTATTAAGGTAACTAATTTAAATGTACATGATAAATGAACTGTGTTGAAAATTCTATTTTTCTTCAATTCTAACCTCCTGATCTGAATTAACTTCTCCACTCTGTTCCCATAGAAACTAGCAATGCAATCAATAAGATGCAAAGGTAGTAAGGAACATGCAGAAGCATTCTACAAGTATGGTAACAATATTTATTTTAAATCATGGAACAAATTAGTATTTGCAATTAGATTAGAGGTAATATACCTCAAAATTCAAAATGGAAAATTCAGTCAAATGGTAAACAGAGATGATAAACTTTCCATGATCTCCTCTATTGTCTTTATTCCAATGCAAGATAAGTATAATGTTAGAAAATTGAAGATCATATTTTTGTGTGGTGATTATTTTTGTTTCTCAAAATTTTTTATTATATAGCGATATAATAAAATATAATACCTAATCCCTCATCCTGTATGCATTTTCTCACAAATAAAAAAGAAAAATAAGACAACAAAACATATAACAATTTACAACATAAAAGCCATGCTCCTTTGAATGAAGGACTGACACTATTTTTGTTTTACTCCAGATCCACAAGCTGATGTCTCCACACCAAGTTACACATTTTAAAAAATTTTATTTTAGATTCAGAGGGTACATGAACTTGTTTGTTACGTAGGCATATTGTGTAAAGGTGAGGATTGAAATTCTAGTGTACCCATCACCCAATAGCGAGCATTGTGCCCAACAGGTAATTTTTCAACTCTCACCCCCTCCACCTCTCTCTGCTTTTAGAGTCCCCAAGGTCTATTATTTCTATCTTTATGTCCATATGTAACCAGTATTTCATTCCCACTTATAAGTGAAAACATGTAGTACTTGATTTTCTGTTTCTGAGTTAGTTCACTTAGGATAATGGCCTCCAACTGCATCCATGTTGCTGCAAAGAGGATGATTTCATTCTTTTTTTATGGTAGCATAGGATTTCGTGTGTGTGTGTGTGTGTACATGGTATATATAGATATATAGATAGATTTCACATTTTTTTCATCCAATCAATCATTGATGGACACTTAGGCTGGTTTCCTGACTTTGCAATTGTGAATAGTGCTGCAATAAACATAGCGTGCACGTGTCCTTTTTATACAATGATTTTTTTTTTCTTTTGGGTAGATTTCTAGCAGTGAGATTGTAAGGTCGAATGGGAGTTCTATTTTTAGTTCTTTGAGATATCTCCATACTGCTTTCCATACAGGTTGAACTAATTTACATTCTCACCAGCAGTGTATGATTTCCTTTTCCACACATCCACACCAACATCTGTTGTTTTTTGGCTTTTTAATGTTAGTCATTGTGACTGATGTAAGATGATATCTCAATGTGGTTTTAATTTGCATTTCCCTGATGATTGCTGATGTTGAGCATTTTTCAAGATCAAAGGAATAGAATAAAGAGCCCAGAAATAAAGCTACATACCTACAACCAACTGATCTTTGCAAAGTCGACAAAAATAAGGAATGAGAAAAGGACACCCTCTTCAGTAAAGGGTTCTGGGAGAATTGACTACCCATATGCAGAAGAATGAAACTGTATCCCTGTCTCTCACCATATACAAAAATGAACTCAAGATGAGTTAAAGACTTAAATGTGAAACCTCAAACTATACAAATCCAAGAAGAAAACCTAGGAAAAACTCTTCTGGACATAGGATTAAGCAAAGAATTTATGATAAAGATCCCGAAAGTAAAGATAACAAAAGCAAAAATGGACAAATGGGACTTAAACTAAAAAGCTTCTGCGCAGAAAAATAAGTAATCAAGAGACAACCTACTGAATGGAAGAAAACATTTGCAAGTTATGCCTCTGACAAAGGACTAATAACTAGAATCTACAAGGAATTCAAACAACTCAACAATAACAGCAGCAAAAACCAAACAACCCCATTAAAAACTGACAAAGGGCAGAGGGCAAGGCAAACCTCTCCTGAGAGTTGCCCTTAACTGATTAAACCAATAAACTATTGTACTTAACATTTGATCTACTAGTCAGACTGTGGATCAACTGATGAGTACAATAATTAACAAGATCATGACTGTTCTAGATTGAGTGCTCTGGTAACATATTCTAATTCAGCTGTTCTGTGTCTGGGTCTAATGACATTGGCATGGCCCCGTCACTTCTGAGAGCTGTTGCAAGTAGCTTATTACCAATACTAGTTAACAAAGCAAACAAAAGCAAACACTATGTTTTGATTAAAACGCGTAAGAGTAGAGTGGGTTCAGAGCTATCACTAAACACTTTTTCTATCCACCTCTTGTATTTCTATGTGATTTTATGCATGCAGAGCAGTGAAATAACAGCTACAGGTTCAGGAATTTTGGTTATTAGAATTTTATTTCTCCTGTGCATTATGGAGAAGAAATGGTGAAAGCAACCGTGATGATATATGCTTACACCTTTCCTTTCTTCATCTTTTCTAACTTGGTCCACCATGCCAAAAAAGTAGCTAATGCTCTTTTCCAATGCAACAATAAAGTGCTAAAACAGTCATCAAATGTACACCATTGGTTTCTCATTTTTTCAAATATGTATGATAATATGTAATTGATTTACTGCATAGGTGGTGATTTCAAGATATTTTCATATTTTGAATATAAATTTTATATTTAGGATACATATGTATGGAGAGAGACGGAATCATAAAATAATTAGGTCCAACAGTTGATACTTCTGATGTATTCTGGTGTGTATTAGGAATAAATTGTGGTGTTTACATTAATTTTTTTTTAATTATACTTTAAGTTCTAGGGTACATGTGCATAACGTGCAGGTTTGTTACATATGTATACTTGTGCCATGTTGGTGTGCTGCACCCATCAACTCGTCAGCACCCATCAATTCATCATTTATATCATGTATAACTCCCCAATGCAATCCCTCCCCCCGCCATGATAGGCCCCAGTGTGTGATGTTCCCCTTCTCGAGTCCAAGTGATCTCATTGTTCAGTTCCCACCTATGAGTGAGAACATGTGGTGTTTGGTTGTCTGTTCTTGTGATTGTTTGCTAAGAATGATGGTTTCCAGCTGCATCCATGTCCCTACAAAGACCGCAAACTCATCCTTTTTTATGGCTGCATAGTATTCCATGGTGTATATGTGCCACATTTTCTTAATCCAGTCTGTCACAGATGGACATTTGGATTGATTCCAAGTCTTTGCTATTGTGAATAGTGCTGCAATAAACATACGTGTGCATGTGTCTTTGTAGTAGAATAATTTATAATCCTTTGGGTATATACCCAGTAGTGGGATGGCTGGGTCATATGGTACATCTAGTTCTAGATCCTTGAGGAATTGCCATACTGTTTTCCATAATGGTTGAACTAGTTTACAATCCCACCAACAGTGTAAAAGTGTTCCTATTTCTCCACATCCTCTCCAGCACCTGTTGTTGCCTGACTTTTTAATGATTGCCATTCTAGCTGGTGTGAGATGGTATCTCATTGTGGTTTTGATTTGCATTTCTCTGATGGTGAGTGATGATGAGCATTTTTTCATGTGTCTGTTGGCTGTATGAATGTCTTCTTTAGAGAAATGTCTGTTCATATCCTTTGCCCACTTTTTGATGGGGTTGTTTTTTTCTTGTATATTTGTTTGAATTCTTTGTAGATTCTGGATATTAGCCCTTTGTCAGATGAGTAGGTTGCAAAAATGTTCTCCCATTCTGTAGGTTGCCTGTTCATTCTGATGGTAGTTTCTTTTGCTGTGCAGAAGCTCTTTAGTTTAATTAGATCCCATTTGTCAATTTTTGCTTTTGCTGCCGTTGCTTTTGGTGTTTTAGACATGAAGTCCTTGCCCATGCCTATGTCCTGAATGGTACTACCTAGATTTTCTTCTAGGGTTTTTATGGTATTAGGTCTAACATTTAAGTCTCTAATCCATCTTGAATTAATCTTCGTATAAGGGGTAAGGAAAGGATCCAGTTTCAGCTTTCTACTTATGGCTAGCCAATTTTCCCAGCACCATTTATTAAATAGGGAATCCTTTCCCCATTTCTTGTTTCTCTCAGGTTTGTCCAAGATCAGATGGCTGTAGATGTGTGGTATTATTTCTGAGGACTCTGTTCTGTTCCATTGGTCTATATCTCTGTTTTGGTACCAGTACCATGCTGTTTTGGTTACTGTAGCCTTGTAGTATAGTTTGAAGTCAGGTAGCGTGATGCCTCCAGCTTTGTCCTTTTGACTTAGGATTGTCTTGGCAATGCGGGCTCTTTTTTGGTTCCATATGAACTTTAAAGCAGTTTTTTCCAATTCTGTGAAGAAACTCATTGGTAGCTTGATGGGGATGGCATTGAATCTATAAATAACCTTGGGCAGTATGGCCATTTTCACGATATTGATTCTTCCTATCCATGAGCATGGTATGTTCTTCCATTTGTTTGTGTCCTCTTTTATTTCACTGAGCAGTGGTTGGTAGTTCTCCTTGAAGAGGTCCTTTACATCCCTTGTAAGTTGGATTCCTAGGTATTTTATTCTCTTTGAAGCAATTGTGAATGGAAGTTCATTCCTGATTTGGCTCTCTGCTTGTCTGTTACTGGTGTATAAGAATGCTTGTGATTTTTGCACATTAATTTTGTATCCTGAGACTTTGCTGAAGTTGCTTATCAGCTTAAGGAGATTTTGGGCTGAGACGATGGGGTTTTCTAAATATACAATCATGTCATCTGCAAACAGGGACAATTTGACTTCTTCTTTTCCTAACTGGATACCCTTGATTTCTTTCTCTTGCCTGATTGCCCTAGCCAGAACTTCCAACACTATGTTGAATAGGAGTGGTGAGAGAGGGCATCCCTGTCTTGTGCCAGTTTTCAAAGGGAATTTTTCCAGTTTTTGCCCATTCAGAATGATATTAGCTGTGGGTTTGTCATAAATAGCTCTTATTATTTTGAGGTACGTTGCATCAATACTGAATTTATTGAGCGTTTTTAGCATGAAGGGCTGTTGAATTTTGTCAAAAACCTTTTCTGCATCTATTGAGATAATCATGTGGTTCTTGTCTTTGGTTCTGTTTGTATGCTGGATTACGTTTATTGATTTGCGAATGTTGAACCAGCCTTGCATCCCAGGGATGAAGCCCACTTGATCATGGTGGATAAGCTTTTTGATGTGCTGCTGAATCCGGTTTGCCAGTATTTTATTGAGAATTTTTGCATCGATGTTCATCAGGGATATTGGTCTAAAATTCTCTTTTTTTGTTGTGTCTCTGCCAGGCTTTGGTATCAGGATGATGTTGGCCTCATAAAATGAGTTAGGGAGGATTCCCTCTTTTTCTATTGATTGGAATAGTTTCAGAAGGAATGGTACCAGCTCCTCCTTGTACCTCTGGTAGAATTCAGCTGTGAATCCATCTGGTCCTGGACTTTTTTTGGTGGGTAGGCTATTGATTGTTGCCTCAATTTCAGAGCCTGCTATTGGTCTATTCAGGGATTCAACTTCTTCCTGGTTTAGTCTTGGGAGAGTGTAAGTGTCCAGGAAATTATCCATTTCTTCTAGATTTTCTAGTTGATTTGTGTAGAGGTGTTTATAGTATTCTCTGATGGGAGTTTGTATTTCTGTGGGGTCGGTGGTGATATCCCCTTTATCATTTTTTATTGCATCTATTTGATTCCTCTCTCTTTTCTTCTTTATCAGTCTTGCTAGCAGTCTGTCAATTTTGTTGATCTTTTCAAAAAACCAACTCCTGGATTCATTGATTTTTTGGAGGGTTTTTTGTGTCTCTATCTCCTTCAGTTCGGCTCTGATCTTAGTTATTTCTTGCCTTCTGCTAGCTTTTGAATATGTTTGCTCTTGCCTCTCTAGTTCTTTTAATTGTGATGTTAGAGTGTCAATTTTAGATCTTTCCTGCTTTCTCTTGTGGGCATTTAGTGCTATAAATTTCCCTCTACACACTGCTTTAAATGTGTCCCAGAGATTCTGGTATGTTGTATCTTTGTTCTCATTGGTTTCAAAGAACATCTTTATTTCTGCTTTCATTTCGTTATGTACCCAGTAGTCATTCAGGAGCAGGTTGTTCAGTTTCCATGTAGTTGAGCGGTTTTGATTGAGTTTCTTAGTCCTGAGTTCTAGTTTGATTGCACTGTGGTCTGAGAGACAGTTTGTTATAATTTCTGTTCTTTTACATTTGCTGAGGAGTGCTTTACTTCCAATTATGTGGTCAATTTTGGAATAAGTGTGATGTGGTGCTGAGAAGAATGTATATTCTGTTGATTTGGGGTGGAGAGTTCTATAGATGTCTATTAGGTCCACTTGGTGCAGAGATGAGTTCAATTCCTGGATATCCTTGTTAACTTTCTGTCTCGTTGATCTGTCTAATGTTGACAGTGGAGTGTTGAAGTCTCCCATTATTATTGTATAGGAGTCTAAGTCTCTTTGTAAGTCTCTAAGGACTTGGTTTATGAATCTGGGTGCTCCTGTATTGGGTGCATATATATTTAGGATAGTTAGCTCTTCCTGTTGAATTGATCCCTTTACCATTATGTAATGGCCTTTTTTGTCTCTTTTGATCTTTGATGGTTTCAAGTCTGTTTTATCAGAGACTAGGATTGCAACCCCTGCTTTTTTTTGTTCTCCATTTGCTTGGTAGATCTTCCTCCATCCTTTATTTTGAGCCTATGTATGTCTCTGCATGTGAGATGGGTCTCCTGAATACAGCAGACTGATGGGTCTTGACTCTTTATCCAGTTTGCCAGTCTGTGTCTTTTAATTGGAGCATTTAGTCCATTAACATTTAAGGTTAATATTGTTATGTGTGAACTTGATCCTGCCATTATGATATTAACTGGTTATTTTGCTCGTTAGTTGATGTAGTTTCTTCCTAGCCTCGATGGTCTTTACATTTTGGCATGTTTTTGCAATGGCTGGTACCGGTTGTTCCTTTCCATGTTTAGGGTTTCCTTCGGGGCTCTTGTAAGGCTGGCCTGGTGGTGACAAAATCTCTCAGCATTTGCTTATCTGTAAAGGATTTTATTTCTCCTTCACTTATGAAACTTAGTTTGGCTGGATATGAAATTCTGGGTTTAAAATTCTTTTCTTTACGAACGTTGAATATTGGCCCCCACTCTCTTCTGGCTTGCAGAGTTTCTGCCGAGAGATCTGCCGTTAGTCTGATGGGCTTCCCTTTGTGGGTTACCCAACCTTTCTCTCTGGCTGCCCTTAAGATTTTTTCCTTCATTTCAACTTTGGTGAATCTGGCAATTATGTGTCTTGGAGTTGCTCTTCTGGAGGAGTATCTTTGTGGCATTCTCTGTATTTCCTGAATTTGAATGTTGGCCTGCCCTACTAGGTTGGGGAAGTTCTCCTGGATGATATCCTGAAGAGTGTTTTCCAAGTTGGTTCCATTTTCCCCCTCACTTTCAGGCACCCCAATCAGACGTAGATTTGGTCTTTTTACATAATCCCATATTTCTTGCAGGCTTTGTTCATTTCTTTTTCTTCTTTTTTCTTTTGGTTTCTCTTCTCGCTTCATTTCATTCATTTGATCCTCAATCGCTGATACTCTTTCTTCCAGTTGATCGAGTCGGTTACTGAAGCTTGTGCATTTGTCACATATTTCTCGTGTCATGGTTTTCATCTCTGTCATTTCGTTTATGACCTTCTCTGCATTAATTAGTCTAGCTGTCAATTCTTCCACTCTTTTTTCAAGATTTTTAGTTTCTTTGCGCTGGGTACGTAATTCCTCCTTTAGCTCTGAGAAGTTTGATGGACTGAAGCCTTCTTCTCTCATCTCGTCAAAGTCATTCTCTGACCAGCTTTGATCCGTTGCTGGCGATGTGCTGTGCTCCTTTGCAGGGGGAGATGCGCTCTTATTTTTTGAATTTCCAGCTTTTCTGCCCTGCTTTTTCCCCATCTTTGTGGTTTTATCTGTCTCTGGTCTTTGATGATGGTGACGTACTGATGGGGTTTTGGTATAGGTGTCCTTCCTGTTTGATAGTTTTCCTTCTGACAGTCAGGACCCTCAGCTATAGGTCTGTTGGAGATTTCTTGAGGTCCACTTCAGACCCTGTTTACCTGGGTATCAGCAGCAGAGGTTGCAGAAGATAGAATATTGCTGAACAGTGAGTGTACCTGTCTGATTCTTACCTTGGAAGCTTCCTCTCAGGGGTGTACTCCACCCTGTGAGGTGTGGGGTGTCAGACTGCCCCTAGTGGGGGATGTCTCCCAGTTAGGGTACTCAGGGGTCAGGGACCCACTTGAGCAGGCAGTCTGTCTGTTCTCAGATCTCAACCTCCATGTTGGGAGATCCACTGCTCTCTTCAAAGCTGTCAGACAGAGTAGTTCGCGTCTGCACAGGCCTTTGCTGCTTCCCCTGTTGTTTTTTAGCTTTGCCCTGTCCCCAGAGGTGGTGTCTACAGAGACAGGCAGGTTTCCTTGAGCTGCTGTGAGCTCCACCCAGTTCGAGCTTCCCAGCGGCTTTGTTTACCTACTTCAGCCTCAGCAATGGTGGGCGCCCCTCCCCCAGCCTCACTGCTGCCTTTGGGATAGATCACCGCAGACTGCTCTGTTAACAATGAGGGAGGCTCCGTGGGCATGGGACCCTCCCGGCCAGGTGTGGGATATATTCTCCTGGTGTGCCCATTTGCTTAAAGCGCAGTATTGGGGTGGGAATTACCCGATTTTCCAGGTGTTGTGTGTCTCAGTTCCCCTGGCTAGGAAAAGGGATTCCCTTCCCCCTTGCACTTCCCAGGTGAGGCGATGCCTTGCCCTGCTTCAGCTCTCACTGGTCGGGCTGCAGCAGCTGACCAGCACCAATTGTCCGGCACTCCCTAGTGAGATGACCCCAGTACCTCAGTTGAAAATGCAGAAATCACCCGTCTTCTGTGTCGCTCGCGCTGGGAGTTGGAGACTGGAGCTGTTCCTATTCGGCCATCTTGCTCCGCCCCCCTACATTATTTTTTTACATGCCTGTCTCCACCTACTGGGCTAGAATAGTCAGGGAATTTCAGAGCTACACAGATCTGGCACGTTATCTAAGACATGTTATTATTTTTCTTGTTCTTTTTTTTTTTTTTTTTTTTTACAGATATAAAGGACAGCTAGTATTTACTTCCATGTGAATACTGATGAACTTTGACATATGCAGGGTTCATAGTTACTCAACTCTCTCAACTCCAATCATATCCAATGCCATTTTTCTTTTTTTCGAGACGGAGTCTTGCTCTGTCGGCCAGGCTGGAGTGCAGTGGCGCAATCTCAGCTCACTGCAAGCTCTGCCTCCCGGGTTCACGCCATTCTCCTGCCTCAGCCTCCCAAGTAGCTGGGACTACAGGCGCCCGCCACCATGCTCGGCTAATTTATTGTATTTTTAGTAGAGACGGGGTTTCACAGTGTTAGCCAGGATGGTCTCGATCTCCTGACCTCATGATCTGCCTGCCTCGGCCTCCCAAAGTGCTGGGATTACAGGCATGAGCCACCATGCCTGGCCTGCAGTGCCATTTTCTCTTCAGCTATCTTAAAGCACACTAATTTGAACTTTTATTATCTAAAACTGCATCATCAAGGTTTTTAAGCTTGGAATTCCCTTTTCTTACCACAAATCCATGTTGCACGCTGTATTACTGCTCACCAATTCTTAGTTCTCTTCATCTGTAGGAGATTAATGCTTCTTTGCTCTGTTAAACTCAGGCAAGAACACACAATATGCCCTAGCTGATGAAATTTGAGTTAAAATGACATATGCCACTTCTGGACAAAAGCTTTAAGAACAAGTGAGTATCTTGCAAATTTTCTCTTTGCTACAATTAAAAGTAATGTTCCCAGTTGTGGCTCTTTCATTGGCTTGGGTTCCAGAGTACCAGTAGTGACAATGTGGAACGTATCATCTACCTAATCTGTAATAAGCTGTGAGCATGAAATAAATCAGTGGACAGTAAACTAAAACCCTATTTGTTTGTTTTTGTAAGTAAAGTTTTATTGAAACATAGCCACACTCATTTGTTTATGTATTCACTGGCTGGCTGCATTCACGCTATAATGAGTAGTTGCAACAGACATCATGTGACTCACAAAGCTTAAAATATTTACCTACTACCCTTTTGCAGAAAAAGTTTCTGACTCTGCTTTAAGTCACTGAGATTTCAGAAACATTTGCTACTACAGCTTAGCCTACACCAACCTTTCATTTAGTATACTCTTAACTTTGTATTTAGTCATAGTCTAAGTAATGGGCATAAATCTCAATATTAATAATTTTTCAGGATTATATGTTGGAGAGGACCTTGCAGTGGAGACTGACCTCCCGCTAAAGGAGCAAACAAGTGAGCTAGGTGCAGAGTCCAAGAGACAAATGCAGCTCAATCTTAACTCAGGTACAACCAACATGAGTTCTGGTGATAGCCCAATGTGAGGTCATCCAGAGGGTGGCCAACACTAAAGAGACAGGAGGATGGGCAGTTGTCATGTTTGGGATCAGTACAGGATTCCACTGCCAGTCTAATAACTGGGAGAAGGTTCTGGTCTGAAGAGAGGCATATCCAGAGCAAGATAGCAGGATCTTGCAATATGTCACAGCATTCGAGCACATTCCAGCACTTCAGGGACAATCTGTTTAGAAATAAGAGACGGGGTCTAAACCAGACAACCAGTTCTAAAGATTGAACCGATGAGGTGTGGCAGTGGGAGACAAGCATCTGCAAACACATGTGGAGAACGATAAGGGAAAAACTAGAAAGCGAATAGGCAACCATAACTAATTCTATGAACATTGAATTCTGATTGGCAAAGAGAAAAAACACAACGGGAACGGGGCCAGGGCCAGGGCCAGGGCCAGGTTGTTTCTAGTGGCTCAGTGGACAATTTAATTCTCAGCAACTCTGGATCAGGGAGAAGGTACTTTGGGGCTCGTTGCCCATGAATACTCTAGCCAAGGTGGATGCATAAAAGTGAAGAGGACTGAGAATGGCAGGTACAACAATAATTTGGTGGAAGGTGGAGTAAAATATCTTCCAATCTGTTATGCTAAACTGTATCTTTGCCTTTATTATCATCTTTAGTCATTTCATTTTTCTGCATATTCACTGACTGTCCATACTTTTTCTGGTTTATTTCTTAAACAATCTAAATTCTGTGGTCAGTCATTTTATGTATGCATATTTCATTTGGTGTGCTCTCAGACTGTCTTTAGTCTTCTACTCACAAATCCTTTTCCAACCACAGACTGGCTTAGATTCCTAAGTTTTTCCTTCCAGGCTTTTTAGCCTTGCTTGAGAAACTCACTAAACAGTGGTGATTAGTTCCAGAACAAAAGCACTCTCCCTAACTTGGCAGGATATAAAACGCAACTCAGCAATTCTTTTAGTCTTCTCTAATTGACTCCCAATTATAATTCCCACATTATAATTGTAACAGCTGTTGGAAACTATCTTCAAGCCCCAATTACAAGCCTTTCATTCATTCAATAAATAATATTTTTAGCATTTACTATGCACCAGGTGTTCTGCTAGCTGTTAGGAAATAAACAGTGAATGACACAGGCATGGACCCTGACTTCATGGAGTTAATGAATAGGACAGATCAAAAATCAAGCAACTAAGATATGTTGTGATTATGGCAGTGATAGCATACAAGTATGTGGTAGATCTTCATCACATCTCATCTCGTCTCAAGCGTTGATTTTTCAAGTTAAGCTAGAAAAGTTCTTTTCTTGCCTCCCAGCAGTCCAGAGTTTATGACTGTGCGAGGTTCACCTGGCATATCTACCACAGTATCAATTCAGAAGAGACTAGTCAGAGGCCGGGCGCGGTGGCTTATGCCTGTAATCCCAACATTTTGGGAGGCCGAGGAGGGCAGATCACGAGGCCAGGAGGTGGAGACCATCCTGGCCAACATGGTGAAACCCCGTCTCTACTAAAAATACAACAACAACAAAAATTAGCTGGGCGTGGTGGCGGTGGCCTGTAGTCCCAAGTCCTCGGGAGGCTGAGGCAGGAGAATCACGTGAACCTGCGAGGCGGAGGTTGCAGTGAGCCGAGATGGCGCCACTGCACTCCAGCCTGGCAATAGCAGAGCGAGACTCTGTCTAAAAAAAAAAAAAGGAATGACGGAATGGAATTTAACCAGGCAAGGGTGGGAAAGAAGCAGACAGCATTGGAATTGCTTGAAGCTTGTTGAAGCTTGAACCCCGGAGGCGGAAGTTGCAATGGGCTGAGATCGCCCCACTTCACTCCAGCCCAGGTGACAGAGCAAGACTCCGTTTTGGGGAGAGAAACAAAAACAAAAACAAAAAACAAAAAAAAGTGACAGAAGACTGAGGGACCAGCATGGCTGCTTGTAGTGTCCAGGGCTGGTAATCTTTGCTGTGACTAGCATAGCAGAGATAGAGTCTCTGCAAGAGCAGTTGCGTGGTAAATTCAGAAATTTATTTTCCTCCTGTTGATAAAGCCTCTGAGCCTGATTCTCTAGCCTTCTGTCCTAATGTATTGTCTATTGTTTAATTCTTTTTAATAAAGTTATTTCTGCTTCAACTATCTTATGTGTTTATCTATATTTTAGGTGGGATAGCAAAATAATTGAATATGTCCTTTAGGAAGGTCACTTTGGCTTCAGTAGGAAAAATACATTGGAGTGGGACAAGATCCAGGGCAGGGGCATTGCAGTGGGTTAAATCAGAATTGCCAGGGGCCTGAGCAAGGTGGAAGCAAGAGTGCAATCAATGAAATTGACTCATTTGAAAAAGTGCTTCGTAACTTAAATGTACAGTAATGCCTAAAGTTATACATGTGTACTCTCCTACGTTTTCTCCTTTCTGCATCAAGATTTATTCATTTGTTTTCAGGTATTTATTTATTTATTTATTTTTAATGCGCTAGAGATGATTCCAGGTGTCTGGAGAATAATCAGTAAATGAGTAAGATGAGGAAGCTGTTCTCATGGAGAATGGAGGAGGCAAACAAAAAACAAATAAATACTGAGAAAGATGATTCAAAGTGTGTCTTGTGCCCTATAAAAGTTAAAACAGAAGGCCAGGCGTGGTGGCTCACACCTGTAATCTCAGCACATTGGGAGGCCAAGGCGGGCGGATCACTAGGTCAGGAGTTCAAGACCAGCCTGACCAACATAGTGAAACCCCATCTCTACTAAAATACAAAAAAATTAGACGGGGGTAGTGGCACACGCCTGTAATCCCAGCTACTCAGGAGACTGAGGTGGGAGAATCGCTTGAACCTGGGAGGCTGAGATTGCAGTGAGCTGAGATCACGCCACTGCACTCCAGCCTAGGCAACAGAGTGAGATGATGTCAAAACAAAACAAAACAAAACAAAACAAAACAAAAAAACCCCACACACAGAAAGATAAGATGTGCTAAAGAGTGACCCAGGTGGAGACTCCCTCACAGCAGGAGGTTAGAGGAAGCTTCTCTAAGAGTATACATTTGAGCTGAGATCTAAATTGTGGGAAATTGCTGGCCATCAGGAAGTGCTGGGAATAAGCATTGAAGGTAGAGGAAAAAGTTAGGGAAAATGCAAATAGGGAAAGAGTTTGTGTGTTTGAAGAACTGAAAGAAAGCTAGCAAGGCTGGAGCAGGGAGAGAGTAGAGGAGAAAGAGTGTGGATGGAGAGACAAGGCAAATTGTAAAAGGTCTTGATAGGCCATTAAAGAATTTGGATTTATTCTAAGCAAAATATTGCTGTATTTTCATTGTACTAAATTTTACAAATGATTCTATTTTACCTTCAGTGTCTCCCTATTAAATAAGTGGTTATTTATTCAACAAATATTTATTGAACATCTACTTATTATGTGTCAGATACTGTGTTATATTATTTAAAATGTTCTTGCCTCTTATTTTGCAATTCCATTAATACGAACTTCCATCTCATACCTTCTCCAATGCTGGCTCTTTTTACCATTACCTCACCACTTTACATAAAATACTCCATGAATGTTTATCAGTGAAAACCTACTTGCCAAATCCTGGGACTTCTTAGTATTATTCCAACGACTCTTCTACATCATTTGACTCTATCGATCATTTTTATATTAGTTTTTTTGAGATGGAGTTTCGCTCTTGTTGCCCAGGCTGGAGTGCAATGGCGCCATCTTGGCTCACTGCAACCTCCACCCCCTCTGGGTTCAAGTGATTCTCCTGCCTCAGCCTCCCTAATAGCTCGGACTATAGGCGTCTGCCACCATGCCTGGCTAATTTTTGTATTTTCAGTAGAGATGGGGTTTCACCACGTTGGACAGGCTGGTCTCAAACTCCTGACCTCAGGTGATCCACCCACCTCAGCCTCCCAAAGTGCTGGGATTACAGGTGTCAGTCACCACAGCTGACCTCTATTGATTGTTTTATGCTGAAAGCCTCCTCTCTTAGGTTCTACAGCCATGGATACTCTCCATTTGCCTCCCCTCTGACTGTGTGTTACAAATCTCATGCACTGCCCTATTTTCTCCAATATGTTCCAGCAGTATGGGCTTTTCTGAATTTTCAGTTATTGGTCTGTGTCTAGATTGTTCTATACATTTTTTCTTGAAAAATTTCAATTCAGTCTATAGACTCGAGCTACCACTTCAGAAAAGGATTTGCTGTTTATTTTTGTTGGATTATCCCATCAGATCTTTCTTTCAAATCCTTTGGGGAAAGCATTATCTTTCTTACCCCTTGCCTTGTAATCCTCCTCCTTTATTCCCTAATCTCATTTTGTTCTTACTACAACTCCCTATTTTTGAACTTTACTTTCTTTTGTCTAAACTATTGCCATGGCTCTCTATCTCATCTCCCTTTCCTCCAATATTTTCTGCATGCTGTTGGAAAAAATAAATTTTCTAAAAAATAGCTACTATTCAGTCAGTTTTTACTGATAAATAGTGTCCTAACATGACATTTAAAGTCGTCCATAATCCAATTACACCTTGCTGTCCTAATTTTACCTCCACTGCTGTTCTTTAGACATCGTGTGCTCCTGTCAATCTCAATTTATCATTATTCTTAAAGTCATACTTTCCTTCAACCAATACTATTTAATACTGAGATACTTTTTCCTATTTTTCTCTCTTATTTCTTTCTATCCAAAATCTTACTGATTTTCTAAGACATGATTTAAATAGTTCTGCCCTTTGGAAAATAGTCTAAACAACAAATAATGCCCCATTCCTTTACAGCGAAAACTGGGAATTCATTTACTCAACAAGCATAGTGACTGCAGATGCCATGAGGCCAAGTGTTCATGGTGAACAGGAGGAAATGCATGAAGACAAGGAAGGCTGGAATGCAGTGAGTGAGGAAGAGAATGAAGGAGGTAGTGCAGGAAAAGCAATGAAGGGCCAAACCACTGAGGGCCTTGTAAGCTACGGTAAGAAACTGTGTTGGGGCCAACTGGAGAATTTTGAGCAGAGAAGTGACGTGAGCTGACTTACGTCCTAAAGGATCTTTCTAGCTGCTGTGTATGCTATCTAGTGGGGGGCCAAGAGTAGAAGGTTATCACAGTTATCTAGGAAAGAGATAATAATGAAATAACTCCATGGTGGAATCAACGTCCTTCACACAAAGCATCTATTAAACCTTGTATTTTTGAGTGTTTGTCTATGAAGATATCATCCAATCTCAATTAAGCAGGAGGGATAGCTGGTCCACTTTTGTATCTTCCAGAGTGCCCAGAACTGGGTTGTACAAACAGGTGGATGGGCTAAGCTGAATCTATCACCTATCTTTAGCTGTATTTCACATTTTTAGAAACCTTTATTTCAACTTTATTCAGCTACTTTTCTTTTATAGGCTACATAATGGCAATTCCTTCAAACTTTCCCCCTGGGTCTTAATTTACTGTCTTTTAGCTGTGCTTGAGCCCCTTATCTGAACTGTAGTAGTCTTTCTTTCAAATTATTAAGTAAAAATCTTCAGTAATTGTGTAAAAAGCCTTAGATACACACATGTAAAATTCTTTATAAACAACCTCTCTGAGTCTTTTGGGAAAGATATTACTGAAATGAATATTCTATTAATTATATTTTTAGACCCCAGGAATTGAGGTGGAATGGCTTGCAACTCAAACAATTAAGCATTAGTCATTGAAAATAAGTGCTTAAAATCTAATAGGGTAAAATTTCTTTACAAAATACAGAAGATAATGGGATATTGCTTTGTTCTGGTGTGGAAGATTTGGAAGTAAAGAGAAGTAGCCATGGTAATAGTGAGCCATGGAAACCCTAACTATACCAACTCTTCTTTATTTTTCTATTTGCAAGGCAATGACTACAATGAACATAAGAATTAGGCTAAAATTCATTGTAAGGAAATCATAAGGCAGTGTGGTTATACATCACCCTTCCCTACTTGAGACTCACCTTAGAATTCCTATCCAGAGAGGAGGGCTTTTGAGAAAGTAATCTAGCCCATGCATAAAATGTAACTTGACTTCTGACAGAGAGCCAATGGTGGGCCTAGTAGGTGCATTATCAGCTATGGGTGATCTGAGATCACTTATTTTAATTTCTATAAGTTTCTTTTTATTGGGGGGAATACATAATAGTAGGCCTACAAGATAGGATTGTGAGGAGGATTAAAAGAGATGATATAAAGTGCTTAGTTGGGTGTCTGGATAATATAGACCACAACAAATATTAACCCTCACTTCTGCATGGGTTTTTCTTATCTGTCCTGCGGGTTATTCTTTATTACCCTACTCCGGTCTATTTCAACCTTAAAATATTTTTCTTTAATTTTTTTTTGTTAGCTTTCA
The DNA here is from genome assembly GCF_007565055.1 of Rhinopithecus roxellana. Lineage (NCBI taxonomy): Eukaryota > Metazoa > Chordata > Mammalia > Primates > Cercopithecidae > Rhinopithecus > Rhinopithecus roxellana. The sequence continues at coordinate 97,954,793 of NC_044565.1, forward strand.
TAAAAATATTGTAGTTTTCTAATTTTATTTATTTGAGACAGGGTCTCCCTCTGTTATTCAGGCAGAAGTGCAGGGGCATGATTATGGCTCATTGCAGCCTTAAATTCCTGGGCTCAAGTGATCTTCCTGCCTCAGACTTCCAAAGTGCTGGGATTACAGGTGTGAGCCACCACACCCAGCCTATTTCTTATTCTTAGTCTCTAACCACATCCTGCTTGACATTTCAGCTTTTCTAATGCCCTGCTCCTTGCCCCAGAAGGCTGACTCCAGAGAAAGTATCATCCAGCTCCACTGATGACTGGCTTTTCAGTGGGTTCAGCCACTGAGAGATTCCAGCAGTAGATAGGAGCATGAAAGAACAGAAGGCAAGGTATTAGGTTCCTGCTCTGTCTGCTTTCCTGATGAGCTTCTGGTAGTGGGTTGGTCTCTTCTTATCTATTGCTTTGTTGCTAATCCCTTCTCTATGCCTCCAACTCTCTTTGGGTTCTGGTAACATTATTCCTCCTTTTGTTGCTAGAGACTGAGTGATATAATATCTCTTATTGGTCCCCTGAACCCTCTCCACACATCTGTAGGTGGTTCCTTTGATAAGTTCTCTCCCTTAAACCACTGTGGTAATTTTTTTTTTCCTGCTGTGGACCTGGACTGACACATCTTTCAAATCCTTCCTATTAGGCAAAGCTGATTCTATTATATTGGGGAAAGATCTGAGATCCATAGAACAAGATTTATTAATACATTAATTCAGAAGAAGTCTGTGACTCATTTGCTATGTGCTACTGTTCAAGCAACAGTAATATTAAAAATTAAGACACAGTCCGTGCTCTCAAAGTGTTCACAGTCCAGTGGAAGTGACAGAGGTAATATTTACAAAGGTAAATATATAAGTTCCAAAATCATAAAAATTTCTGAAAATCAAGGTAAAAATAAATAAAGTTGTAGAAAAATAAAGTTTGGGAATTAACCATTCCACAAAGAGATTCTGGTGAATGCCTCACAAAAGAGCTAACCTGAGATTTTCAAAGGATGGATAGAAATTCATCAGATGGAGATAGTGGGATAAAGCTTTCTAGCCCAAGAAAATAAACAGCATATACAGAGACTCAGGGTTACAACATTGCCTGGTACATTTCATGAATATTTTGGAATGATAGGATATTTGGAAAATTGATGGTTTTGAATAACTAAGATACAGGCAGAGAACATTGGATCAGGGCATGGTAAATAATGTTGAAGGAGTAGGAAATGACTATGGAGAGGTTGGCAGGGACTAGATCACAGAGGCTTTGTGTGATGCTCTAGAAAGTGTAATCTTGGCCAGGTGCAGTGGCTCATGCCTGTAATCCTAGCACGTTGGGAGGCCGAGGCGGGCAGATCACCTGAGGTCAGGAGTTCGAGATCAGCCTGGACAATGTGATGAAAACCCATCTCTACTAAAAATACAAAAGTTAGCCCGGCATGGTGGCACATGCCCAGCTACTCAGGAGGCTGAGGCAAGAGAATCGTTTGCACCCAGGAGGTGGAGGTTGCAATGAGCTGAGATCGTGCCATTACACACCAGCCTGGGCAACAAGAGTGAGACTTTGTCTCAAACAAACAAACAAACAAAAAAAAGTGTAGTCTTTACCCTAACGGGTATATTTCAGGCAACGACTCATTTTAAGCAGTCTAGTTATGCAATACAAGTCAGTGTAATGGAAAAAGAAGAGTGGAATGAAAATGGATGATGGAGGTGACAAAATTGGAAGGTGAAAGACAAGGTAGACTTGCTAAAGGACAGGAATGAGAGACTGGGATACTACAGCAATATTAGAGACAAAGCAAGTGAGACATTCTAGAAACTCTTATAAGTAATATGGATAAGATTTAGTTACCAATTGTATACGAGAGACACCTAGGGTGGCAGTGAATGTTGGCACGATTGACTTACCTTTTGTGATGAGGAAAGTTAGTATATTCCAATTGAACATGTGAACATGAAATATTTGGAGCAGGGGCAGATCTAAGTTTGTGGAAACTGCACCTAACATACTTTTAGAACCCTCTTTAAAAAAATAATGCAAAAAGTTAATACTTATTCTACTAACGTGTGACTGTTAGCCTTTGGAAAAACAGCTGTATTATGTAAGATGATGGAGTGAGTGTATAGCAGATGTTGCAGTTAGGAGTAAGGTTTTCTTTTCTTTTTTTTTTTTCTTTTTTGAGACGGAGTCTCGCTCTGCCGCCCAGGCTGGAGTGCAGTGGCCGGCTCTCAGCTCACTGCAAGCTCCGCCTCCCGGGTTCACGCCATTCTCCTGTCTCAGCCTCCCGAGTATCTGGGACTACAGGCGCCCGCCTCGTCGCCCGGCTAGTTTTTTGTATTTTTTAGTAGAGACGGGGTTTCACCGTATTAGCCAGGATGGTCTCGATCTCCTGACCTCATGATCCGCCCGTCTCGGCCTCCCAAAGTGCTGGGATTACAGGCTCGAGCCACCGCGCCCGGCCAGGAGTAAGGTTTTCTGTAAAAGAAACCCAAATGGAGGTCCATTCTAAACAATTAGGCCAGATGGTTTACCTGAGGCAGGTGGTTTACCTGATGTCAGGAGTTTGAGACCAGTCTGGTCAACATGGTGAAATCCCGTCTCTACTAAAAATACAAAAATTAGCCAGGCGTGGTGGCACATGCCTATAATCCCAGCTACTTGGGAGGCTGAGGCAGGAGAATTGCTTGAACCCGAGAGATGGAAGTTGCAGTGAGCCAAGATCATGCCATTGCACTCCAGCCTGGCCGACAGAGCAAGACTATCTCTCTACCAAGAAAAAAATTAAACCCAAAACTTCCTTGGAATCTTCAGGGAATGTTTCAATGATATTGAAAGTGTCAATATCATGAAATACAAAAAAAGACTCAGAAATAGTTCCAGATTAAGGAGAATAAACAGACAAGACATTGAATGCAACAACTAATTCTGACTTTCCTCCTATTGTAAAGGATATTATTGTGGATGAAAAAGAATAGTCTTTATTTTAAGGAAATAAACAAGAATGTATGTAAGATTAAAAGAGCATCACACCTAAAACTTACTCTCAAATAATTCAAATAAGAGAGAGAGATGGAGAAGGAGACAGAAAAAGTGATAAAGCAATTGTAATAAAATGTTAATGAAAATGACCAAAATATCCTATAGAACTAATGTTTATAGGCTTTTCTTTGTTTTTGTTTTTTTGAATACACAAGTTTTCCTAGACTTACAACTTGAAACTTAAGACTAGGTGTGGTAGCTCACGCCTGTAATCCCAGCACTTTGGGAGGCCAAGGCAAGTGGATCACTGGAGGTCAGGAATTCAAGACCAGCCTGGTCAACATAGTTTAACCTCGCCTCTACTAAAAACACAAAAAATTAGCCGGACATGGTGGTGCACACTTGTAATCCCAGCTAGTTGGGAGGCTGAGGCAGGAGAATCACTTGAACCTGGGAAGCGGAGGTTGCAGTGAGCCAAGGTTGCATAACTGCACTCCAGCCTGGGCGACAGAGCAAGACTGCATCTCAAAAAACAAAACAAAACAAAACAAAAAAGACCAAAAAAAAAAAAAACCTCACAAAACAACAACAACAAAAATTTGAAAATTACATTGGTCTTACCTTAGTTCCTTCCTCAAAAACTAACCTTCAGGAAAGGAATTAAAACTCAACAGATTACTGTATCCAGACAATGACACCCCCATTCATCTTGCTTCTTTACCCCTCCCTAACTTCTGTTTTATATTTCCTCCCTGCTGTATAAATCCCCCAATTTTAGTTAATCAGGTACACGGATGTAAGACTGATCTCCCACTCTCCTCAGCTGCAGCACCTGATTAAAGCCTTCTTCCCTGGCCATACTCATTGTCTCAGTGATTGACTTTTTGTGCAGTGAGCTAGAGGACCTAGACTGAACCCCTGGCATTTTAGTAACATTAACGTGGGTAATTTGGTTGAAGGGTATCTAAAAATTAATTATATAATTTTGTCAACTTTTATGTAATCTTAAATTATTTTAAAAAGTTAAAGAGTAAGGTTTTGTAGACAGTCTTGACTGAATCCTAGCTCTGCCACTTCGTAGCTTTATGATTTGATGCAAAATATTTAACCTCTTGTTTTATTTTCATTTGGCTATGATTTGAAATAATAGTGTCTACCTTATAGGTTATTGTGAGGATTAACTAAAGTAAAAAGATATAATATTCGTATTTTACCTTGCTTGGCAAGCATCATCTTCAAATTCATATGTTTAAAAACTAACCCCCAAGGTGATAGTAACTCTTAGCTCCAAAAGGAGGTTAGGCCTTTGGGAGGATTTTTATCATAAGGATAGAACCCTCATGAATGACATTAGTGCTTGTGACATAAATAAGAAATATATATCTCATCACTGCCCTATTTTCTGGCACACAGCTCCTAAAATCCTTGGAGTCTGGAAGTGATAAATGTCTTTTTTTATGCTAATAAGATTACTGATGGCAGAGAAGGCTAGAGTAACCAGCCCTAGAGTAACTACATAAATGATTAGAGGATTAGAGCTTCTAGTTCCACTCTGTGACCTTTGAAGAGGGGAGGAGTGGCTGAAGGTAAAGTTAGTTATCAATGCCCAATGATTTAATTAATCCTGCATACACAATACCTACATACCTTGCCCTATTCACCTCTTCTATCTACCTGTTCATTTGTGTCTTTTGTAATATGCTTTATGATAAACCAGTAAATGTAAGATAAGTGCCTTTCTGAGTTATGTGAACCACTCTAGCAAATGATTGAAGCTGAGAAGAAGGTTGTAGGAACCTCCAACAAACAGCCCCTTGGTCAGAAGCACAGGTAACCTAGTATTTGAAGCTGGAGGCAGTCTTGTGAAACTGAGTCTTTAATCTGTATGTTCTGTTCCAACTCTAGTTAGTGTCAAAATTTAATTGAATTATAAGATGCCCAGCTGGAGAATTGATCGATGGGGAAGAAATTCTCCTCTTGTGATCAGAAGTGTATTGAATGTGAGTACTAGAGTTGACAGTAGGAGAAAACAGTTAGCTTTTCCTTATACTGCCCTTACAGAAAATACCCCCAGAAAACCCCCCTGTCCTTTCTACCATGTGAGTTACAGTGAGAAGATAGGTATCTATGAGGGAGCTGGCTCTTACCAGATGCTGAATCTGCTGGTGGATTAATCTTGGACTAACCAGCCTCCAGAATGGTGAAAAATACATTTCTGTTGTTTGTAAGTCAGCAGGCCTGTAGTATTTTGTTATGCCTGCCTTTATTGCCTAAGACAGCAAGGCTTTTAAAAAAGGTTTTCAATAAATCACCACTATTATTATTAATAAACAGTGGTTTTCATTCCAAATAGTTGCAAAGGAAAGCAATGTTTTCAGGATTTAACTAAATTTCAGAACATTTCTTATGGCAAGAATATTTCTTAGGTAAAGACTTTCTAAAATACACTAAAGCCCCCGAGCTCCCAAGCTAAGAGAAAGAGGAAACCTTAAAGAGGCAGACACAGTTATTGGGTGTGCTGTATTATAGGTTTTAACCCTGAATGCTGGAAGTGGTTAGGTTATGGAAGAGGAATGGGTGTTTAAAGTTGTTTGGGGTCAAAATTGGCAGAAGATCCCAGAAGATTTTTCTAATGGGGTTTTGAAGGATCCAGCTTTTAAAATTAGGGTAATAAATATTCAACATGAATCTCTATAAATTCTGCCTCAGATGCCCAACAGATGTGCTGGTGTTGAATCTCTGGAGCTCTGCTTCAGAAAGTCAGGGTGGCGGTGCATTAAGCAAACTTTTTTTTTTTTTTTTTTTTTTTTTTTTTTTTTTTTTGAGGTGGATTCTAGCTCTGTCACCCAGGCTGGAGGGCAGTGGCATGATCTTGGCTTACTGCAACTTCTCTGCCTCCCGGGTTCAAGCAATTCTCCTGTCTTAGCTTCCTGAGTAGCTGGGACTACAAGTGTGTGCCACCACCCCTGGCTAATATTTGTAGTTTTTGTAGAGACAGGGCTTTCACCGTGTTGGCCAGGCTACTCTCAAAATCCTGACCTGAAGTGATCCACCTGCCTCAGCCTCCCAAAGTGTTGGGATTACAGACGTAAGCCACCGTGCCCGGCTGAGCAAACCTTTTTAAATACAGGGACAGAACATAAAAAGGAACATTGCTTCATTACTTCTCCAAGAAGCCGAGTTTGATGGACAAAATTTGCTTTACTCTATTGTTATTAATCCTTTAAATGTCCATATTTTCTTTCTTTAAAAGTTACCTATTAAATATTAAGATCGTATTACATATCCCCTTATATTTCTAGAATCTTTTGTAGTGCCATCTAGGCATTCGGTATAAAGGTAGCTGTTGAAAAATTGTTATGAACGAATGAATGAAGACATAGGAGTTGTTTTCCAATGGAAAAATTTTATGTTAATGTTATTTGTTATAATTACATTTTACCCGTAAGTCTTTATAGTTTTTAACTTAATTGCTTCAAGGTTTGCTTTAAAATCTTTAAATAAAGAGGAGAAATAACATATTTGTCTCAATTTTATAAACATGTCATGTGAGGGAAGTCTGCAGAAAGCTGTTACAGTTTCCTTTTTTTTTAAGAGCATAGGTTCTCTGTTAGGAAGAACAAGGTAATAGCATTATTACCAGGTGTAGGACATAAAAAAGAAACATTAATATTGATCTTTATAAAGCTCATTCTTTTCCTTCCTCTGACTGACTTTAAATTAATTTGATTATAGAACTGTACTATAGGGTTAATCAAGAGTGATTTTCTCTATTAAAAATAATAAAGGTATAAATAAATAGAATTAAGATGGCTCCTACCTAGAAATTGTGCTTACAGATCTGTGGGATATTGACTCAGTAGTGTTACACTACCTCACTCTGTCAGTGCAGTTTCTTAGAATAATGATATGGAGTGTATACCTAGTGTTCTAATTAAAACCCATGGTCATACATCTATCTAATTGCAACAATGCCCTCCAGGATACTTCAATTCCAAATGTACCATTCTTCTTTCGCCTGAGCAAGTGACTTTAAAACCACCTGGCTTCTCGCCAAGACCTGAAGTGAAAAATTTACTGACTGTGATATCGCACTAGAAACAGCATTACAGGATGAAAAATTGGAAAGGACAGGCAAAGAAGTGAGATTTTTTATCAGGTTTCTGGAGGTATAGCTTATAAGGTTTGGGCATTAGCTGTCATAATATCTAATATTCTCCACAAATTAATAGAAGTCATCTGTTAATAAGTAAAGACTTTCTAAAATACACTAAAGCCCCCAAGCTCCCAAGCTAAGAGAAAGATGAAACCTTAAAGAGGCAGACACAGCTATTGGGTGTGCTGTATTATAGATTTTAACCCTGAATGCTGGGAAACTTCATCCAAGAAAAACTAGGACTAGCAACCCAGACAAGCCAAAGATGAATTTATCCTATACCAGGCATACCCAATGCTAGTGTGAAATTCCCCATCCAACATCCTATGGATAATAAGTACAGGGATGTTATTTTCTGTTGGTATATATTTTGTTTTTAGTTTGGTTAATTTAGACCATCTGTGGGGGTGAGCTGAAAAAGACATAGGTGAATAGGACTTTTTGACATGAACAATAAGACATTATCATTACTATAAGAATCATGGTAGCTATCATTTATTTAGGTATTAACTATGTGCTGGGTGCTCTTCTGAGTGATTTATATGTATCAACTCATTTAATCCTCAAACCACTCTATGGTATATTTGCTATTTTTGTCTCTTATTTAAAATATACAACTGTGGCATAGAGAGGTTAATGCAACTGAATCAATTTCACATATTTCGGAGTGACAGAGCTAGATTTAAACACTGGCTTCTGGCTCCATAGTCTAAAAAAATCTTAAAATATACTACTGGCCATTTCAATATCTGAATTTATATATTAGGCAATGAGCTCTCTGGTCACATTTCCATTTTTATTTCACAGAATAAAGATAACATATTTGGACTAAATGTGCAATACAGGCATAGCTTGTCTTATTGTGCTTTGCTCTATTGCATTTTGCAGATACTGCATTTTTTGTTTGTTTTCGTTTTTTTTTTTTTCTAGAATTTGAAGGTTTGCAGTAACTCTGCATTGGGCGCCTATCGGCAGCATCTTTTTCCAGAACATGCATTCACTTCATGCCTCTGTTTCACATTTTTGTAATTCTCACACCATTTCAAATGTTATTATTGTTGTTGTTATTATTATTATTATTATATCTGTTATGGTGATCTTTGATCAGTGATTTTGGAGGTTACAATGGTGATTGTTCTGGAGCACGACATACTGCACCCATGTAAGGTGTGTGCTCCCACTGCCATTCCATCTTCATCTCCCACTTCTCAGGCCTCCCTATTCTCCAAGGCACAACATTTTTGAAGTTAAGCCAGTTAATAACCCTGCAATGGCCTCTAATTGTTCAAGTGAAAGAAAGTGTGCACTTCCTTTTCTTCAAATCAGAAGCTAGAAAGTGATTAAACTTGTGAGAAAGGCATGCTGAAAGCCAAAACAGGCCAAAAGCCACGTCTCTTGCACCAGTTACCCAAGTTGTGAATGCAAATGAAAAGTTCTTGAAGGAAATTAAAAGAGCTACTTCAGTGAATACACAAATAATAAGAAAGTAGAACAATTTTAGTGCTAACATAGCAAAAGTTTTATTGATCTGAATAGAATATCAAACCAGTCACAACATTTTCTTAAGCCAAAGCCTAAGCCAGAGCAAGGCTTTCTTCAGTTCTAAGAAAGCTGAAAGAGGGAAGGAATCTGGGCAGTGGCTCATGCCTGTATTTCCAACACTTTGGGAGGCTGAGGTGGGAGGATTGCTTGAGCCCAGGAAGTTGAGGTTGCAGTGAGCCATGATTGTGCCACTGCACTCCAGTATGGGTAACAGAGCAAGTCCTTTCTCAAAATAAATAAATAAAATAAAATAATACAATAAAAAAGTAGCTGTTGCTAGCATTTTTAACTACAAAGTGTTTTTTTAGTTAAGGTACATTGTTCTTTTAGAATATTATTGCACACTTAATAGACTACACTATAGTGTAACCATAACTTTTATATGCATTAAGAAACCAAAAAATGTGTGTGGCTCACTTTATTGTCATATTTACTTTATTTCAGTGGTCTGGAACTCAACCTGCAATATCTCCAAAATATGCCTGTATATTACATTAGGCAATGATATGATTAACGTGTCTTAAATTAAGTGGTGGCCACTAAAAACTGGAACAACCACCCTCATACTTATACAATTACAATTGCAGAATGTTTTATGACTTGCCCAATACTCATTTGCTCAAAGCCTTGCCTCACATCAATCAATCCAAAGACTCCATCCTACTTCAAATAGCCCCCTCCTAATGACCTCTAAGCTATAAGCAACAAAAACCATGCATTTACTTCCACTACTATGACTCAGTTTCAGAATTGTCTTTGTGGTGGGTTTTCCTTGCTGAAGTAAGTCAATACAGCTTAATCTACTTATACCATAACACGTTTCTTTATTTATGAAAGGAGCTTGCCACAATTTGAAGATTCAACAAGACTCAGCTGAGACCCTCACACTTATGCACTTATCTTTCAAGGACACTTGCACCTGTTCACCTCAAGTTTTCTGGAATTCAGTGGACAGGTGAGCCGCATGTTCTGTCTGAGCTCTGATTTTGTTGATGTTCCACAGCAGAGTGTATGTTTTTCTGGGAAAATTTGATTTCACGCGTTACAGTCCTTGTTACTTTAAACAGACTTGCCTTTGAGATAGGCTGGTCTGTAATTGTCCTAAATGATCCCTTCTCCTGGTCCTCATGCCCTTGTGGAGTCCTGTCCCATTGACTGTGGGCTGGACAGGGTGGCTTGACTCTAATTAACAGAATAAAGCAAAGTGATAAGATACCACTTCCCAGGTTAAGTTAGAAAAAGATAGACATTTCTTAAAGAGAGAGAGGGTTCTTTCTCACTCAACTTTAAGTGAGGACAGCTGCCATGTTATGAGTGCCCTATTGAGAGGCCCAGGTGGCAAGGAATTGGTGTCTCCAGCTAGCAAATCAGGGAGGGACTGGGGCCTGGCAACACCACATGAGTGAGCCTGAAAGTGGATCCTTCCCCACTTGAGCTTCGAGGAGACTGCAGCCTCAGGGGACAACGCCATTGCAACCTGAGTCACAGGCGCTCCACTAAGCCGCACCCAGATTTCTCAACCACAAAATCTGGAAGGTACTGTTTATTGTTTTAAGTTGCTGATTTGGGGGGGTTAATTTGTTAATATAAGTAGATAAATAATACGTATTTCAGTACCTGAAAGTGGAGTGCTGCTATGTAAAAATATAAAATGTGGGATGGTGTTGGGGCTGGATATTGGGCTTTGAAGAGGGTGTCTGTGAAAACAAACTGCTTTGAATTCACTGTTAAAAATATGGACATTGAAGATACACCAGGTCTCAAAAAAGAAGTGAGTTATTGAAAACTAGAGAAAGGTTGAGGGGAGGGTGCTCCTTATTATAAAGCAGTAGGGATCTTGACAATACTATTTACTGCTTGTAGTAACATGAAAAGTAGAAAATGTGACTTATAAACTAGGTGATCTAGCTAGACTTCCAAGCAAAGTGTTGAAGATACTGCCTGGTTTCTTCTTGCTGTTTCTAATAAAAGGGGAAGGGAGGTACAAAAATCGAGGGAAAGAATATAAGAGCTCATGTTATGAGCTGCCCTATTGAGAGGCCCAGGTGGCAAGAAATTGGTGTCTTCAGCTAGTTAAAGACAGCCAGGACTTGTGGTGGGTTTTTTTTGTTTTGCTTTTTTTTTTTTTATTCTCAGCTTATTCCAGATGGTAGATGTTAAAATTAAGAATATATGGTGAGGTGGAATACTATGCAGCCATAAAAAAGGATGAGTTTGTGTCCTTTGTAGGGACATGGATGCAGCTGAAAACCATCATTCTCAGCAAACTATCGCAAGAACAGAAAACCAAACACCGCATGTTCTCACTCATAGGTGGGAACTGAACAATGAGATCACTTGGACTCGGGAAGGGGAACATCTCACACCGTGGCCTATCATGGGGAGGAGGGGGGGAGGGATTGCATTGGGAGTTATACCTGATGTAAATGATGAATTGATGGGTGCTGACGAGTTGATGGGTGCAGCACACCAACATGGCACAAGTATACATATGTAACAAACCTGCACGTTATGCACATGTACCCTAGAACTTAAAGTATAAAATATATGGTGAGGCCGGGCACAGTGGCTCCCAGCTCTTTGGGAGGCCAAGACAGGCAGATCACCTGAGGTCAACAGTTTGAAACCAGCCTGGCCAACATGGCAAAACTCATTCTCCACAAAAAGTACAATGATTAGCCAGGCATGGCAGCTCATGCCTGTAATCCCAGCTCCTCATGAGGCTGAGGCAAGAGAATCATTTGAACTTGGGCAGTGGAGGTTGCAGTCAGTCAAGAGCATGCCACTGCCCTCCAGCCTGGGCAACAGAGTGAGAGTCTGTCTCACAAAAATAAATAAATAAATAAATAAACAAATGAAAAGAAAGAAATATATGGTGAGACAAAAATTAAATCCAAGATGCTGACAGCAAAACATGAGATAAAATCAAGAGAATGACCCTAAAATCTTTTGTTAAGAGCCATATGATAAACGTACCTGAGAGTAATAAGTTAAGCAAACCCTTAGAATAAGAGTATGGCAGACACACCTGAATGTGTGTTCCAAGGTATGGAAGTTAGGAATGACCAACCTAAAATTTCATTCATTATGTATGAGGAACATCTGAGTACCTGGCCCACCCAGTGGAATACGAGCTGTGCAGGGGATTGAGACTCTTGAGTTTGGGTTAAAAGATGGCTATGATGAGGAGGTTCATAAGTAGAGGGTGATAAATGAAAATGCTCTTTGCAAGCCATTGTGGCTTTCCTGACCAGCCCACCACCACTGGGCCATGCAATAATCTTGTAGTGTTCACCACCAACAAACTACATGTAAAACAGATATCTTGTTCAGTCCTTCACTACAGCCTGTCACCACTGGACTATAAGTAGGGTGGTTAGCTCATCCAGCCCACCACCACTAGAGTGTAGGTAAGATAGATATCTTGTCCAGTCTGCCACCACTGGATTGCAGGTAACATGGTTATTTTGCCCAGCCCACTGCCACTGGACTATAGGTAAGGCAGATATTCTGTCCAGCCTGTTGCCACTGGACTAGTTAATGTAGTTATGATGTCCAGCAACTGTCACTGGAATGTTCACTGGACTGACTGTTATCTTGTCCAGACTGCACCATTGGACTATATATAAGGTGGTTTTTCTATGTAACCTACCACCACTGGACTCCCTCGCCTCTATGTGAGCCCCTTATAAAACCACATGTCTCATTTGCTGGCTCCAAGTCTCTTCATTGTCCTCTTGAACCTAGTAACTTCCCTATTGAGGTTAATAGAGGTTCAGCACAAGAGCTTTAGGAGTTATTTGGCTACACCCAGGCCATTTGCCTTTCTCAAGGAAGAGATAATTGGCACACTAATCTTAAGACAAATGACACCTACACTGCAGTGGTGTGTTATTTTTACAAGGAAGTCAAGCCTTCACCTGTTTCCCTCACTTTAACTTACCTTGTGCCTGCAGGTTAGTTGTCAGAGACTTCAGAAATCCAAGATCCTGGGGCCCTTTTTGGACAATGTCTCATTGAGGCATGTCCCTAGGAACACATAAAATGAAGCCACAATAGACTATTCAGAACAATTAGCCAGAGGAAATATTGATTGACTTTTTATGCACACCATCTGGGTAATGGTTTCTACAATGAGGGTTATATAATTGGAATAGGTGACCAGAAATTTATTGTTAACCTTGTCCGAAGTTTTAAAGAATACTTTCACAGTTCTCAAAGCTGAATGTTGAGTCTCAACTATTTGACTCATGTGAAATAGAAAATCTTGTAGCTTTAGACTTTCTAATAGCCAATCATGAGGGTACCTGTGCCATTACTGGCAATCTGTGTTACACTTGAATAAATACTATTAGCCAAGTACAATGCTCTTCTAAACTAAGGGGGTCAGTCACTTGACTCTCCAAGGAATATCCTCCTAGATTCTAGATATATTTTCTTGTCCTGGGTTCAGTAATTTCTGTATATGGCTTGGAGGCATTCTGCAAAGTTCAGTCATCACTCTTCTATTTTGTGTGCCTCTTCAATCTTCCATGCTTCTATGCAGCCACTGTCACATCAGATGATCCAAAAACTCATCCCTTAACAAAATATGCAAAATAGTAGACACTGATTTGGCTCTAAACTTGAAAAAAAATAGATGATAATATCAGGGTTCATGACAGTGCTGTAAATTTGGAATGATACTGCTTTTGTGGCCAACCCTTTGGCCTGGTGAAAAGATGACCAAAAGCTGTTGAAACCAGAACTAGAAAGACCACCTCCTGTTGTCACTTGTGTGATCTTATGAATTTCATAACACTTTCATCTTTGCTCAGAATCTCACCTAGTTTCATAAGTCCTTAAGAAATCGACCAATTCAAAGATTTACTGTACTTTTAACCCAATCTATTTTCTGAGTTTAATCCATAAGAAATAAAAATTGTATATGCACTTCCTATAATGAGATGCCAATTTAGAGTTGATTCCTTATGTTCTCTCTTGCCAAAGTAAGTGAATGAAACCCAGTTTGCTTACATCATGATAGGTTTCATTTAAGGCACAGGCTTTCAACTTTGTGTCACTGAAAATATCTAAAGTTAATTTACCTTGTAATTATCTGAATTATGCTTTTCAAAGTTTCTATGCATCTTTGATTGTTGACTGGTATCATAATTTTTCTTGTCATTTTGTCTAAAAAGAAGTTTTGGAAGGAGTAGGGACATCAAGAGTTGTGAATAAACACAGCCTTACACTTAAAATTTTTAAAAATTATTTAAAAATTCAACCTTCAACCCACTGTTAATTTTGTCACTAATGATAAGTAATTAGTTGTCATAACTTCCCCTTAATACACCTAACTATTTTAATGTTGTATAGATAAGAGCTCTGTTTGTGATTGACTGATCTGTGATATTAGTTCAAGACCTAGACCCTCACATTAAAAAAATTACTATCCCATCTAATCCTAAATATTTAACTAATTCACAATTCATTGAGGACCAAATATGGGTCTAGCACTGCTCTATATTTAATATGCGGTACAAGAGAAATACAGATAACTTCTCTTTCAAGGTTGATAATTTCGTTAAAAACAGAAAATAAAGGTACATGAACCAAAGGCCAGTTTTGGGTTTTCATAGGATCAACCATCTTTAAGGTGAAAGACTATTTAAGCACATGATGACGACTCACCAAAATTGAACTATAGCAATACCAGTACAATTTTCAATGTTTGATGTTTTCCTTTTCATAGATTATTTAAAATATTTCTGATTTGGAGGCTTCAGGAGTAAACACAATTGGTGAAATCTTCATTTTAGATTACCTAACAAAGTAACTATGCTTCTTTTATGATAGTTTAAGTTGATTCTTTTTGAAGCACTGATCCTCCATTTTATATGTATTTTTTTCTCCTTGGACTGCCTTTTTCTTCATTAAGTGTACTGGCATACTATCAGATCAGAAATCCCTGCCAACTGGAGTTTGTGAAGATTTACTTCTCCAAGTCTTCATTTCAGATTCACTTTTCATCTCTTGCTAATACTAAGTTCCTGCTTACTTCCTGCCATGGCTTTTCTTGACTATATGGTGGTGTTAAAAAAAAAAAAAAAAAAAGTATTAACATTCCAGTATAGGTGTAGCTGCAAGAGTTTAAGAATCTGTTCACATAAACACTTTGGCAAGATAATGAACAAGGAGTTGGAAAAAAATAGTAACTGTGAGAAGTTAAATATATTGTCTAAGTAGGTCATTTTGTATTCTACTTAAAGTTCAAATAGGCCAGAGAATATTTTTATGCTGAATTAATCCTGTCCTATCAAATGCAGACCAAATCCCTAGGAAGTCTGATTATGTAGTATGCAGGCATATGTTAAGAGACCAATTGACTGCTTTCTCAGGTTATGATGATGATTAATGATAATGGACATTCTATTCTAGGACTGAGGGAAGGGTGTGCCTTTTTATTGTCTATTTATGCCACTGAAAATAATAGAGACATTTGTAGGGGGAAAATTAGGAGAATCTCAGGGAAGGTGGCTGGAGAAGGTCAATTCAGCATGGTAAAAGAAACAACATCCGACCACTCAAAAGCGTTTGGCTGGCCTGTGAGTTGGGGAAGATGTTTTGACAGATAAAAAGTTTGCCACTTTCCTGTATTATTCATTTGAGTGCTTTCAATATATTCTTTCCATATAAATAAGTTTTCTTTCTGTGTTCCTTCATCTGTCCTAGGTAAAATGGTGAAGTGAAGTGAGTTTTACAAAGCCTTCTACAAGGAAAACTAAGGGACAAGCTGGAGAACACAAACCCTTTGTCTTGAATAGCTTGGTGTGTCCAGTTGTGCCCCAGAGGGTGTCTCATGGCTCCAGAAGACCCAGAACTGAGTGGGGTCAGATAGTATCTAGATAAGTATTTGTGTAATCAATGAGCTGAGGAGAATAAAATTGAAAGCTATAGCAGAGCAGTGCATGAAATCAGAGACCTGGGGAAACTGGCTCACCTCTCAAACTGAAGGGAAGAAACAAGAACATAAATGAACGATTCTCAGAATCTCTCTCTCTTTTTAAAGTTTACCATTTTAAATGAGATAATTTGACGTGAGTGAGAGAAGTGAAGTCAAAATCAAGGAGTCATCGATATCCTAGTAAAGTTCTCTCTGTACATAAAAGATTGAGAAAATGGGAAGACAAGCGAGGAGTGGAACTGGTAAGATCAGGCAAATTGGGCTTCAAGCATCAAGCAGGGCATTTCTACACAGAGATTAGGATTTGGTTGTATGTGAGGTAAAGAAACCTCCCAAATAACAGTGGCCAAAACAGGTTAGAAGTATATTTCTGTTTCACGTAAGAGTCTGGGTTGGCACATCAAGGCTTAAATAACATAATAGTGTTTGGGGCCAACAATTTTTCTCTTTGTGTCCTACTTGGTGTTATGCTACCTCTGTTTCCAGCAGTGGAAAACATGAAAACAAGGAAAGCATACAATAATTCTTAAGAAAGAGTCTGAAAATGCCGCAAAGCAGTTCGGCTTACCTCCCACTGGCCAGAACGTAGTCATATGACCATATCAGCAAAAAACTGGCTCTGAGAAATGTATTCTTATTCTCGTAAACCATATGCCCTATTAAAATAAGAAGAGAGAACATTATTTTACCAAGGAATAAAAAGGAAATAGCTCTTCAGAGAAAATTTACTACAGAGCTAAACCAGATCGAAGGCATTGTAATCATATGACCTGGCGAATTGCCCACTGAAAAGATACAAAATGATTTATAGCCTACATGGGGAGGGGCAAATGGAATGTTTCAATTATCAAGGACTCTCCCTGTCTTTGAGAAGGAGTTGGAAATCACAGGGGACAAATGATAATGAGATAATTCAAGTCAAAATCAGGGAGCTATTCATATCCAGGTAAAGTTATCTGTGCTTTTAGCAAACCAGCCTCCAATGGTCAAGCATCTGAGAGCTTCTTACTTACTGTGGACCATTCTAGGAGTTTGAAACAGAGGTTCAGTCCTCATAACTTAATATTCATGAAACACAGAGCACAGTGGGAAATAACTTGAATTTGTCCCTGGCACTTAAACATGTGCAAATCCAATTGGAAAACTTGTTTTCCCTAAGGAGATTGAACTGAAGGAAAAACTTAAGCCTCTTAAAAAAAATGACTGTGAGTTAAGGAATCCAGAGAAATGGGCCAGCATTTTGGCAGCAGCAACTAGCTGTCAAAACAATGGTTTCAAATATAGTGTGAAACACATCGGACTAACTCCACCTTTTCCACCTGCAGAGTGCCATACTTGCTTGTAAGGTGCGGGCTTCCATCTCAGGGAAAAGTCTCTGCATTCAGGGACCAAAGCTCACTTTCTGAGCTCCCCTGACAGAACTGGTGATCGGTAGTGCAAGGTGTTTGCCCTCTACAAGGGAGAAGAGAACTAAAAATTTAACAGCAGAAGATCAAAAGCCCTGGTGGTGAAATAAACAGAAACCTATTAGAAACAAAATCCCAGGTGATGAGAGTGTTGTCTAACAGAGCAGAATTGCTGTGGGGCTGCATACAACCGGTTTGAAAATCCCAATCATTTCTGGCAACCCTAGAATCTGAGAGAGAAATATTTGGGAATGAGATTGCTAGAACATTTCAGACTTCTGAATAATTGGTCTGGCCTCAGAACCTTGGTATTTGGATAGTGAGATGGATGGATGGATGGATGGATGAATGGATAGATAGATAGATAGATCCCCTTGGATGCTACATACACCGTGGGTGAGAACCAGTGATGCCAGGATCCCCAGGGCCCTGCACAAGGGCTGCTGGGAAGGCACTTATGCCCGTGGGGTCCCAGGTACCCTTCTCTGCAGCATCATTTTTTTCAGATATATATATATCATATATAATCATGAAAATATCAGAGATATATCTGATCATATATATCATATATAATATCAGATATATAAATAATTAATTAATAAATAAATATATATATATATCACTATGTAGTGTTTTTGTGTGTGTGTGTGATAGAGTCTCACTCTGTCACCAGGCTGAAATGCAGGGATGCCATCTTGGCTCACTGCAGCCTCCACCTTCCAGGCTCAAGGGATTCTCCTACCTCAGCCTCCCAAGTAGCTGGGATTATAGGTGTGCACCACCACACCCAGCTACTTTTGTATTATTAATAGATAAGGGGTTTCACTATGTGGGCCAGGCTGGTCTCGAACTCCTGGGCTCAAGTGATCCATCCACCTCAACCTCCCAAAGTGCTGGGATTATAGGTGTGAACCACTGCACCTGGCTCCGGATAGTGCTTTAAATGTGACAGGTCAATGTTCATTGATGGGACACAGCAGAAGTAATGCAGATTAAAATAGGAATGAGGCAAAAAACTGATCTATTAGAATTCAGATGGGAGCAGAGTCAAGATGAGAGTGGGAAGCAAAAGCATTTGAGAATTAGAGACTAAATTATTTAAATCTCTGGTCTAGACATTTGAAATGAACACTAGAACAGTCTCCTCTGGCAATGACATCCTGGTGTTCTGTTCAGCATACACAGTATTCATTAAATTAAGAAAGTCAATGGAAGGGCTATGAAATGCCCAAAATATAGCCAGCTCTCATTCCTATAGAAAAAAGAAAAAAAAAAGAAAAAAAAAAAAAAAAAAAAAAAAAAAAAAAAAAAAAAAAAAAACATGTACACATGTTACTGGGGCCATAGGATGGAAATTCTTCAGTCAAATACACATTGGGAGTTAGGCGTATTTGGATGTAAGCAGTCAATGGTTTGGATCACACACAAATCATGTGATTAGGGCAGATGACTGGATCTTGAAAGTATGCACTGACTCAGGAATAAACTTCCTGTAATGAGGAATAAGATCAATAAGAAATTTGACAGGAAATGACCCTCTCATCCCTCTATAAAGAAATTAAGTTTAGGTATACAGGCCAAAAATAACTAATGGATACTAAGCTTAATACCTACCTGGGTGATGAAATAATCTGTACCACAAACACCCATGACACACGTTTACCTATGTGACAAACCTGCACATATACCCCTGAACTGACAATAAAAGTTAAAAAACAAAACAAAACAAAACAAAAAACAAGGAACATGGTTAGAGATGAAAGCACCCATTGCATCTGTAGAAGCATAGTGACAGTTTGTTTTCCAGTCCACTGAACACTCTAATTTTTTCTGTAAGCATTTACATTTTGTCCTTTCTTTTGAAAGTAGTTTTGCTGATTTCACAATCTAAGGTGGTCAATATTATTCAATTACTTTTCTTTCACTTTTACTGTTGGGAACTCTGCTGTCATTCTATTTGTTTTTCTTTCTTAGATGATCTCTTTTTTCTCTGACTTTTTAAAGAGATATTTTTATCTTTAGGGCCTTCTGACATTTAATTTCAATATACAGGCAGGTTTTATGAAGACAAGTGAATTTATTACTCTTGACTGGTGCTATATAACTTATGTCATTACTTTTTAAAAATATTACTTCTAACATCTCCTTCCAGCATTCCAAGTATATGAGCTAATAGGTTCAACCTGTCTTATATATCGCTTAGGCTCATTTTTGAATTTATTATCTTTTCCTTAGTGCTACATTCTGGATAATTTATTCACATATGTATTCCAGCTCATTTATTTTATCTTTAGCTATGTCTAATCTGCTGTGATTTCTCTTTTTATTTCAACAATTATATTTTTATTTTGAAAAGAAACTTTATTGTGTATATTTAAAGTATACAGTATGATGTTACTACATATAGATAGTAAAATGGTTACCATAGTGAAGCAGATTAACATATCTATGATATCGCATAGTTATTTTGATTTTTCTTTTTAAGCAAGCAGCTAAAGTCTACTTCTTTGGCAGGAATCCCAAATACAGTACAACTTTGTCAACTATAGTCTTCATGTTTTACATTAGATCTCTAGACTTATTCAGCCTATGTATCTGCTACTTTATAACCTCTAAGTTATATCTCCCCACTCCAACCCTGGTAACCACTGTTTTCTGTTTCTGAGTATTTGACTCTTTTTTTTTTTTTTTTTTTTTAAAGCACCTATAAGCGAGATAATGAAATATTTTCCTTTGTGTCTGGTTTATCTCAGTTAGCATAATGTTTTCTAGGTTTATCAAGTTGTGGCAAATGGCAGGCTCTCCCTTTTAATGGCTGAATAATATTCATATATATATTTATATGTATGTATGTGTGTGTGTATGTGTGTACACACACATACCCATTCATCTGTTGATGGACACTTTGTTTCCATGTCTTGGCAGCTATGAATAGTGATACAGTGAATGTGGAAGTGAAGATACCTTTATGAGACGGTAATCTTATTTCCATTAGGTTTATGCCCAGAAGAGGGATTCGTAGGACACAAAAGCCCCTAGGAGAAAACATAGGGGGAAAGACCCTTGGCATTGGCCTTAGTAATGATTTTTGGATATCACAAGAAAAGCTCAGACTACAAAAGCAGAAACCAATGAGACTACCTCAAACTAAAAATGCTGCTGCACGGCTAAAGAAACAATTATCAAAATGAAATGGCAGCTTACCGATTAGTAAAAAAAAAAGTTTGCAAATCATATAACTGATAAGGGATTTATATCCAAAATACACAAAGAACTTATATAATTCAATAGTAGAAAAGCAAATAACCTGATTTAAAAATGGGCAAAGGACCTGGATAGGCATTTCTCCAAAGAAGAAATAAAAATGGTCAACAGTTTTATGAGAAGATGCTCAACATCATTAATCACGAAGGAAATGCAAATCAAAATGACTTTAAGATATAACCTTACACTCATTAAGATGGCTATTATCAAAAAGTCGAGAGATGACAAATATTGGTGAGGGTATGGAGAAAAGGAACTTATACAATGTTGATGGGAGTGTAGGTTGGTTCTGCCATTATGGCAAACAGTATGGAGGTTCATAAATTAAAAAATAGAATTATATATTTCTTATTTTGAGTGTTTTGTAGTTTATAATTTTGAGCTCATGGCTTTACATTTGCTATCTGTTGGGCCTATATTAAGAAATATTTCTCGGCCGGGCGCGGTGGCTCAAGCCTGTAATCCCAGCACTTTGGGAGGCCGAGACGGGCGGATCACGAGGTCAGGAGATCGAGACCATCCTGGCTAACACGGTGAAACCCCGTCTCTACTAAAAATACAAAAACTAGCCGGGCGAGGTGGCGGGCGCCTGTAGTCCCAGCTACTCGGGAGGCTGAGGCAGGAGAATGGCGTAAACCCGGGAGGCGGAGCTTGCAGTGAGCTGAGATCTGGCCACTGCACTCCAGTCCGGGCGACAGAGCGAGACTCCGCCTCAAAAAAAAAAAAAAAAAAAAAAATATTTCTCTTTATAACAATTCTTTTCCAACTATAATATCCATAAGAACCACCTAAAGAATTTACTGAAATATAGATTATAATTCAGTAGATCTGGGTTGGGACCTAAGAGTCTGGGTTTCTAACCTGCTCACAGATGATGCCTATGCTCTTGGTCCTCAGACCACACTTTGAGTAGCATGAAGTTATATTTGCTTCAGCTTCTGTGTCTGCTAGAAGCCAGAAGATTCTACCTAGAAACTGGCTCCAATTAACCACCTCCCTTGACCTGAAACCGTACAGGTAACTGTCCTACCACACAATTAGCTCAAAGCTCATTACTCTGATCACACCAGTGGTATTGTGGTTGGCTCTCAGAAAAATCCTGCGTCTCCCATATGAAAATAAGAGATGTTAAGAGTTGCTTCTGCTAGAAGTGATACCATAAAACATGTATTCTACACAATACATGGTGTCTTGATGCAGGAAGGCCCTTTAGAGCACCCTGTCAGTCATGATGCCAGAAACAAAAAGTTTGGTTTACCTTTAAAATACTTTAAAAAATAAAATGGGGTCATAAGGGAGCCATATCTAGTTGTTGTCACAACAATCAGTGGAGATAATAGAGTCTGAAGAGCACTGATAACCATAAAAGGCTGCAGAAATATACAGTGATTTTTTTTCATGATTATTGATACAGTTTGGATATTTGCCCCACCCAAATCTCATGTTGAAGTGTAATTCTCACTGTTGGAGGTGGAACCTGGTGAGGGGTGATTGAACCATGAGGGTGGATCCTTCATGAATGATTTAGCACCATCCCCGTGATGCTGTCCTCACTACAGTGAGTTCTCTCAAGACCTGGTTGTTTAAAAGTGTGCAGCACTTCCCCCACCCACTTCTTGCTCCTGCTTTCACCATGTGATAAGCCTGCTTCCCTTTTGCCTTCCACCATGATTAGAAGCTTCCTGTTTCTTGTATGACCTGTAGACCTGTGAGCCAGTTAAAACTCTTTAAAAAAAAATAAATAAATCACCCAGTCTCAGGTATTTCTTTAAAGTAATTTAAGAATGGCCTAATAAGGCTGAGTGCAGTGGCTCACGCCTGTAATCCTAACACTTCAGGAGGCTGAGACAGGTGGATTGCCTGAGATCGGGAGTTCAAGACCAGCCTGGCCAACATGGTGAAACCGCGTCTCTACTAAAAATACAAAAATGAGCCAGGTATGGTGGTGGAAGCCTATAGTCCCACCTACTTGGGAGGCTGAGGCAGGAGAATCACTTGAACCCAGAGGGCAGAGGAGAAAGAGCGAAACTTTGTCTCAAAAAAAAAAAAAAAAAGTGCCCTAATAAAATTCTCTTTCATTCTCCATAATGAACAGACAAATTACGCAGTGCTGTCATAAGACAAAATAATACTTGGTCTCTTTGTTTCGCATATACGGTCTTTGAACTGAGACATTTCCTTTTGGCCTTTTTTTCTTCTCCTGTCAATTTTGATGATATTTAAGCTCTCAAAACAACAGTGCAAACTTATTTTGCCTTAAATGTTATTTTTACAACAGTTTTTCTCCATTTTATAAAATTCATATTACTCGTAGGATGCAAATTACCCAGTGAGACATAATGTAATATTTCATAATGAAATATGACCATAGCACTGAGTTGAGATAATTTACATTTAGCAGTACCTTTGCTCCAAAAATTTTTCTACATGCCTGCTTTAAACAATATGTTAGCTGATAAACACTGACTACTAGGCTGAGGCAAAGCAATGTCATACCCATTTATAGCACAGGTAAGCTAAGGTGTGTGCAATTCAAGTTGGTAGCTCAACCATGCTGCAAAGCAGTATTACATATATAAGAACTTGTTTTTAGCAGCTAACTAGCAGGTCTTCTAATGCATGCCAGGTGTGGTACCCTCTGCTCTCCCAGTCATTAAAACATTGCTGAGAGCACATTTGTTTCCACTAGAATTTTCCTAGGGGTTCTATCCAGGTGCATGAAACAGTTAGGAGGACCACATATGCATTTGCATTAAAATTAGTTTCTGATTTGCATATCATTTACATACTCCTACACAGACTGTGTCATCTATTCTTAGGCAGCATTTAGCAAAACATTATTTATTGCTACCATTAAGGTTGACACTTCTTGATTTTTCTCTTTTAATTTCATCTTCACCCCATCTTTGACCTCACAGTTTGACATCAAAGAAATCCACAAAGATGGTGATGATGAAGAGCAAGAGTAAAAGCTTTCTGCTAGGTTGTAGTGTGAAGAACACAAGAGATATTTCAAGGAAACGTTCATCTACAGATCCAAATTATACACTGCTGTTTTTTATTTTTTTTTGAGAGAAAGAGAGTTGAGATCTCTCTTTGATGGGAGAAAGGAGGTAAACGAATGTTAATACTGTAAATATGTGAACTCAACAACACTTGATGGAGTGATTCATTTATTTAACAATAGTTATTGAACACTATAATGGTCAAGGACTTTACTAGGTAATGGACATACAACAGTGATCAAAACATATTCTTTAAAAATACCTGTTCTCATAGTTTATATTCTAGTTGCCAAGAAGTGGGTTGGAAGAGGGCAGACAAACCAATAAATGAGCAATATACAGAAAGTTTCAGACAGTGATCAATTTTAAGGATAAAAATAAGGTAATGAAGGGGGATAAAAAACAAAATATTGAGATAGGGAGGTTACAGTTTCAAACAGAGTGGTCAGAGAAGATATCTTTGAGATGTTTTTGATGTCAGTAAAAACCATAAAGGAATTAAGAAAGCAATCTATGCTGACATCCAAGAAAACATAAATGTTTTTGGAAATTCACTGACGATCATATTAAAGTGAAAATTTCTGGACTTATTCCCCAAAGATCTGATGTAGGAGGTCTGGGGTGAATTGCAGTTATCTAAATTTTATTAGTAATCACAAGAGATTCTAATGTAGAAATTCCTCATTTGTGAAGTACGGATCAGGTGTGACAGTGAAATTCTTCATTTTGTGGACATGTTATTGCAGAAGAGTTTCATTGTTTCTTGAGATACCGCATTTCTGAAAGCATTCTTAGAAAAATAAACACATTGTAATGCACACAAAAGTAAAAGTTGGGAATTATTTTGAAATATTTCATTGTTTTAAAAATCTGATATATACACAGTGCCATGAAATAGTAGCAGGCTAACACAAATGGAATATAAGGTCCAATTTCAGTCTTAAACAGAAATGTATTCATCAAAGTTTGACTATTTCAAATAGTATACTCTAGAAATGCAAGTTTCTTTGTTCAGTTTCTGGTTAACTTAAACATTTACATTCTTTCCTTCTTTTATTCATTATCTCATTAATGTAACATGTTGGAAACTTTCTAGATTGCAAGAAAACATGCTAGATGCTGATAAGCCAAGATGAATCAGTCTAAATCCCTGGAGAAATACAGTATCTATCTCCCTAATAGAACTCCTTGAATAGTGCTAAGGAAAGGATTTCTTCTACCTAAAAGGTTTGAGGAAGGGCTTATAGGGAGTAGAGAGCTGAGGTTTGAAAAGTGATTCAAGTATTACCAGGCATAAAAGGTGTGCCTGCTTGTTCAGGGTGAATGTGGCGAGGTTGCACGGATGAAGTGCAGGTGGTTAGAGAACACTCAAAGCAGAGGAAAACTAAGCAAAGGTATGGTTTTTTAATCACTTTCACATTCAGAGAAAGGTCGATAGTTTTTTTGTTTTTTTTTTAGCAAGGCATACCACTTGGTCTTAGGTCACGTTGTTATAACAAAACACCATATGCTGAGAACATGAGCAACAAAAATTTATTTTATGGAGGTTAGGAAGTCAAAGATCCATGTGCCAGATGATTCCTCTTTTGGTAAGGGTCTTCCTGGCTTGCAGTGTCCTTGCATGTTGGAGCTAGCAATCTCTCTCTTCTTTCTTTTGTAAAGTCATTAATCCCAGTGATGGCTTTAGCGGCCCATCTGGAGCAGCCCGCAGGGATGCTAGCTTCAGCAGGGGAGGCCCTGCTGGGGCAGCAGTCTCCCTGGAGTTTGCAGGGTTGGGCACAGATGGGAGCCATGCCCCCTATGGAGTTGGTGGGGCAGGAGGCCTGTACTCGTGGGCACAGCTGCAGCTGCCCAACTGAGGCTCCAGACCCACGCATCTCTGTGTACTATCTGGGTGGGAAGCACCCCCCACTCCCACCTAAAATTCGGAAGTGCTTTCTCCTGTTCCCAGGCCTCTTCCCAACACCTTGCATCCTCTCTGGTGCAGAGCAAACTTTCAGCTGACCCTGGGTGCTGTCAAAACTTGGCTGGGTGTGCATGCACTCAGGCTGACCCTGGGTGCTGTCAAAACTTGGCTGGGTGTGCATGCACTCAGGGTGGCGCTGACACACCAGTCCCCTGCTGCCTTGGTCCTCTCTGGACTTTGGCCCAACTCTGGGAGGCGGGTGATTGTGTGGGAGGGAGGTACTGAGGGAGGCTTGGCATGGGCCTGCAGGCAACCCTCAATGGTGGGAGGCAGACAAGACGGGAAGGTACAGTCCCTGTTGAAACTCCACTTTGGTCAGGCTTCAGGCCTGGGGGCCTGGGTGCCATTCCTCCTTGACATTCTAGTTCAGTGAGGATTTCATTGATGACCATTCAGCCTATTGGATGGGGCTTTTTCCAGGGCTGCCTGTGGCTGCCCGTGAATCAATCAGCATGCACTTCTTCCTTTCTGAGCCCATAAAATCCCTGAACTCAGGCCTGTGTGGTGGCTCATGCCTGTAATCTCAGCGCTTTGGGAGGTCAAGGTGGGCAGATCACCTGAGGTCTGGAGTTTGAGATTAGCCTGGCCAATAAGGCAAAACACCGTCTCTAGTAAAAATACAAAAATTAGCCAGGTGCAGTGCTGGGTGCCTGTAATTCCAGCTACTTGGGAGACTGAGGAGGGAGAATTGCTTGAACCCAGGAGGCAGAAGTTGCAGTGAGCCAAGAATGTGTCACAGTGCTCCAGCTTGGGTGACAGAGTGAGACTCCATCTCAAAACAAACAAACAAACAAAACCCCTGGACTCAGCCAGACTTACACAGATATCAGGGCTACCAGCTATGGTAAGGAGCCACCCACACAGGGTCTCCTCAAATCATTGGGATGACCTGCCAGCAGAAAGGAGCTACCCGCCACAGGTCTCCTCTCTGTTGGGTGCTGGATGCTCAATGGGACAACCTAACTATGGAAAGGAGCTACCCACTTTAGGTCTCCTGAGAGCTGTCAACAAAGCTCCTCTCCACCTTGCTACCCGCCACAGGTCTCCTCTCTGTTGAGTGCTGGATGCTCAATGGGACAATGTACCTGTGGAAAGGAGCTACCCACTTTAGGTCTCCTGAGAGCTGTCAACAAAGCTCCTCTCCACCTTGCTACCCTCCAGTTGTCCATGTACCTCATTCTTCCTGGATGTGAGACAAGAACCCAAACCCACTGAATGGCGATATTGAAAGAGCTGTAACACAAACAGTGCTGAAACATGTCCCCTGCTTGCCACATTGTGGGCTATAAGGAGTGAACTGTGGCCCTTTGGGGAGTCCAGACTTAGGTGCTCCCTGAGCCAGGGATCTTATGCCCTCTTTGGGGCTCTGTGTTTCCTGGTGTTTCAAGGCTTCCGGGCACCATCGTGTTCCCTGGTGCCTGCAGTTGAAGCTGCTTGCAGCATCCCTGTTCCAGCCGCAGCCTTCCATGGAGTTTGTGCCTGGAGCAGCCCACCCTGCTGCAGCCGGCATAACTGGCTGTGCACAGTGGCTAGACCATGTGCTTGCTTACATACCCCTCGCTTCTCTGTGCCTGCTTCACCCTTGGCAGGCATGGGATTTGAGCCAGTAGTGTGAACTGAGCACAGCCTGCTGGGCTAAGTGGATGGAACAAATCCAGCAGGCTGACCATAACTCGGGCAAAGGCACCTCTGGCCACAGAGGTGTCCAGCTGGAAATGTGACATCTCAAGGATCCTGTGACACCATCATGAGGGCCCCACCCTCCTGGCCTCATCTAACCCTCATTACCTTTCAAAGGCCCCATGTCCAAATACCATTACACTGGGGCTTAGGGCTTCAACATATGAATTTTGGGGAACACAATTCAGTCTATAGCAATTTATAAAGAAAGTGTCTAGAGGTCAAGGGGAAACATGATAGGGGATGGGATGGGTTGTGAAGGCCTTTTTAATGAAAATAGTTAGGGCTTTCCTTTATAGACAAAAGGTAGTCACTGAGCACCTGTTCTACTATATATTAGCTGGGTGCCCTTGAGCAATTTCTGTATACCTCTTCTTCCTGTTATAAGTATAGATTAATACTACCATCTGGGTGTGATAACAGTCAATAATATAATGCAGTAATTTTGCAATATGAGAGGTAGAAAATTCTGTTGAACCTTATTATTGGGGGACTCAAACTAGTTTGAAAAAAGATGCATCAACTAAGAGCTAGAGATGAGGAGTTATAAATGGGGATAAAAAGGCCACATCTCAATACCTGCTATACACTGACCTGAGTTTCAGGCACTGTGGAGGAAGATGGGGCTGAATGAAATGGGGATTGAATAAGGGAAAAGACTGTCCTAGAAAGCCAGACTCTTTATAGAGATGTAATAGCTTTCCACTGTTGCTAGTCCCTAGATCTTCTACATTGCTTTTTGGTTCCCTTAATCTTACCTATTAATATTTGTCTCACTTCCGGATGGTACTTTCATGAAAAATACAGCCTATTATAATTTGTCAATTAAAAATAATATCCATATAATAGGTTTATTCAATTCCCCCGGATAATACTTCTTGAATAAAGGAAAAAGAACCTGTGGGAACTTTTATAGTATAGGCCTAGATTTCAATTCTCTCATAAATGGGATGTGCTGGGGATATTATAAACTCCTGACAAAGCTAAACACATTTTCTTGCCTAAAAGGGTCCTGAGCTTAGGCAGTTTAGAGAATTGACTAGGCCTGTTAGACTATGGTATCTTTTTTACCTGCTAATATCAGGCATTGGCCAAAGGGAGGGAGGTGTACTTTAGGGCAAAGATGGTAGGAAAAGGAATGTATTCAGAGTGTCTCAAAAATCCCAGCTGAGGGTGCCATACATTTCTTGCTAGGATCTTGCTGCAATTTAACATAGGATTCTTTTAAAACCATATTTCATTATTAATCAGTTATGATTAAAGATACATATATTTTCAATCAAAAACCCCAAATCTTCAATGTAGTACAACCTTGCACTGTGAATTAAACATGGTGTTTAGGCCGGGTGTGGTGGCTTACACCTGTTGTCTCAGCACTTTGGGAGGTCGAGGTGGGTCGATCACGAGGTCAAGAGATCGAGACCATCCTGGCTAATATGGTGACACCACGCCTCTACTAAAAATACCAAAATAATTAGCTGGGCATGGTGGGGCGGGCCTGTAGTTCCAACCACTCAGGAGGCTGAGGCAGAAGAATCGCTTGAACCCAGGAGGCAGAGGTTGCAGTGAGCCGAGATTGCACCCCTGCATCACTGCACACTCCAGCCTGGCGACAGAGCAAGACTCCATCTCACAAACAAACAAACAAACAACAACAAAAAAACATTGGTGTTGGTGTTTAGCACTCTGACCAGTCTTCGTTCAATTTAGCTTCACTGTTTCTGTTTCTCTCTCTTCATATTTTTACTTCTTTTTTTATAGAACACGATAAACACAAGTGTTTTCTCGGAGCAAAACGTGGTTTTATTTCAACCACAATTACAAGTCTCCAGAAAGGCCAAAAAAAAAAAAAAAAAAAAAAAAAAAAAAAAATGAGGAAACGGGAGAGTGGAACTTATTACATCTTATTAATTCTATATCTTAGACTTAGTGCTCATGATAATACTCGTGACCTCACTAGCAACTCATTGCAGCCCCAAAATCTAATCTTTAAAGTCATATTGAACCATCTAACAGTAATTCATAGGTTCACCTTGGGAGGCAGACTCTTTGTTGAGGCAGTAGCATGTAAGTCCCTGCTACGTTGAAATTGCATGGTAGGTAGTTTACTTCAAATGCCCCAGGTAACATGTACTTTCTCCCCAAGTTATTCTGCCTTTCCGGGCCCAGATCAAGTTCTGTCTGTTCCTTGAAGATTTCCCGAATGCTTCTGTCTATACTGATTTTTCTCCTCTCTGAGCTCTCAGTGAATAATTGACTACATTGTCAATATGCTAGGTTTCATTTTCTGTTTTTTTTTTTTCCCCAAATAAAAGATCAATGAGTGTTTATTGAACAAAAAATAATAGGAGAAATTATTTCTGCTCTTAAAAAGCTATGGTCTCCCTGGAAAGGAGAGGTTTAAAACATTTTCAAGAAAAAGCAAGTCACATCGTAATGTAGGATATGACTGATTGTCAAATGAAGGATCCAGACAAACACTAACTAGACCCATTTGGATGATGAAGGGCAGAGAGCAGTTGAGACTCGATAAGAAGAGATGTTTTACAAAGCAGATAGAATTTGAGTTTGATCTTAAAACGTGGATAAGATATAGACGGAGAATGCGGGAAGACTACCCTAGTTAGAAAGTGTATGTTTCTTCATATGTTCAGTATTCATTTGGCAATGTCTCTAGGTTCCTCACCAAGACTACGGAGATCTTTATTTCTTCTCTTCTAAAGGCAATAACAAAGTGTTTAGTAATATAGATGTATACATATTAGGTATCAATAATTTTGTTTCCTCCTCTATCCTCTAATCCTACCATATATCTGACAACTAACTAGGCACATAATGTCCAGTGCAAAAGTTATTACACTAACAGAAATTATATGATTCATATTTTCATTTCTAAAATTGGTTTGTTAAACTTAAAGTTGAAATGTTTTATTAAACTGTGATATAAATAAATGTACTGGCTAGAACATTACCACCCCCAGAAAACTCCTCTGGCATTTTCTGTTAATTACTGGGAGGATAATTCTTTATCTCTACTGAATATAATGAATATACCAACATCACATAAGGAAGCATGACTCCTTATGTGTATAAAAGTTTTTTTTTTTTTTTTTTTTAAAAAGTCTTTGTCCACTTTCCTTTTTGTCTTTCTTTTTTTTTTTTTTTTTCTTTTTTGTGGAGAACGGGGTCTCACTGTATTACCCAGGCAGGTCTCGAACTCCTGGGCTCAAGCTATCCTCCCGCCTCTGCCTCCCTGAGAGCTGGGATTACAGGCGTGAGCCACCGCGCCCGGCCAATACCTTGTCCACTTTCTCACTTCTCTGTTACAGTTCTTGAAATAATACAAAGTATCTTTTCTTTGGGTCCTGAATTAATCTAGAAACCATAGATTGTCTTCTTTATCATTTTCAGTTTTCTTGTCTACTAAAATATAGAAAACTTCTTAAAGACGTGAAAGTTGTGCTTTCTCTCTCTTCCACCTCTTTCTGTCTTACTAGTAAAGGACAAGAGAAAGATGATCTTTTCTCTAAAAACATCTCTTTTTAGATACATCAACTACTGAAATACTTTTGTTTTCTCCTGTCCTTACTATCTTTAGGCCAACTCCAAAATCTCATAATTCTATAATAATTAAAGTCTGGGCAATCGCATAATAGTTTTTGTGCTGATCAGTGCTCAGTTTATATGCCTGTCTGACTCCCCACTGAAGAGACAGGGACATCTGTGTTTGTTCTTTTTCAGTCAATTTGTCACGTAACAGCTGGGATAGGCATAAGAAAAAAGAAGTAGGGATTCACCACATGGTTGATCTGATAGCTTTCCCCGGAGTTCTTATTATGAGAAAACAGAGGAGGATGATATACAGGATAGGCAGAGGAGCTGGCCTGAATACATGGGCCACTTTTAGGTTGAAGAGAGAAATCTCATCCTTTTGTGTGTTGGCCTGAAGTTGGACAGTGGTATATCTTATAGTTATGAGCATGACTTCCTCTCCCTGATTATGAAAGGACCAGCTAAGCCTGATATTTCCCTGCAGCTAGTAACTTGGATTGTTTTTCCTCTAAATTCCTCTATGATTTATCATTTGAATATTTTTCCATACTTCACGTTTGCTGTCCTTCTATTTCCATATGCATACTCCTACCTGTCCTAAAGTCTAGAAAAATTACCTATGAGATACAGATAAAGTTTAATTGTTGAACAAAAATGTAGATTAATGTAAAAACCTATCTCCCAGGAGTTAAAATACTTCATTTCAATTTCAGATTTACCACGAACTGAAAATCTTGGCAGAGTCACCAACCTTTTCATTTATGAGTTGCAGTTAAAAATACTTGTCCTACTTCTTGAGGTTTTGAGGTTGGATTGAAGAATGTGTATATTTCAATACTTAGAAATGTTTATAAAACACACAAGCAAGGTGTTAATTACTGTAGACCCACACCCCAAATATTCTTTCTTAAAGGTAACAAGTTACATAATATTTGAAACTTCTTAATCTTTCTATTTTGCATCACAGAAAAGGTCACAGCTGAGGAAATAAATGATGGGTACTTGCAGAAGTACAATGGGAAGATGCTAAGTTTCTCTATGATTTACAAAACCTGTTACTCTTTTAGTTTCATCCGTTTAACCAAAAGATTTAAATCTTTCAATGTATACATTTTTGAGGGCCAAATGAAAAATAAAAGACATGTTACCTGACATTAAGAGTTGTACATGTTGACAAGACGATGTGCCTACAAAAAACAGAGCTCTAGCAAGGCGTGTATTTCCAAACCATGTACAACAGAACACTGGTATGCCACAAAATTTGGTTGATCCTATCAGTATTCTGTATTCTAAAATCAATATATTCCTGCTTCTAAAAATAAGTAAGGAGCTTCTATTTCAAGTTGTGACTAGAGCCCACCTCCCTCATAAGACCCCAATAAAATGAGAACATATAAGTCTATAGGAACAAACATAATAGAGAAGGCACTATAAAAGGAAAATATATTTTAGTATATCATTTGCAGAAAGAAAATATGCAGTCTGTTACCATAAAGTTGTATCCAGAATAACTGAATCTACCTGCCTCGTGGAATCCCAGAGTAGTCTTAACTCAGTGTAAATGGGTGTCATTGAAAGTGGAGGGGAAATGGTATTGGAGTAGAGTGTGTGAGGGTATCTAAAGCACAGCTAGAGCCATTCCCCACTACCCAGTGCTTTCTTCCCCTCCCCATCCCATCCTTGCATATGGGAAACAAATAGGCCAGCCATGTACACTAGTCAAAAACCTATGCTCTATGTAATTTGTCTGTTTGCTGACATTGGAAGGCATACAATAAATTTGGATTTTTAGAAAAGGCAGCCATGAGAAACTCAAAAAGGATAATATTCAGAAAAAAATAGATCATGATATTATAGTGTGGAAATAGAAACAGCTTAGATATTTTAGTTTCCAACGATGTAGCTGAGAAATTTGCAATGCTTTTCTATATCTCTTAATAGAGTCTCATGATCTTTTCTGAGAAAGAAATGTGAGATTCAGTAAAAACAGTGACTTCTTGAAGGTGAAATGGTTGCTAAGCAGAGCATTCTGGGTTAAAATCCATGTGTTAGCGACTCTACACCCATCCTTGGCCCCACTACTTACTACCAGTGTGTCCTAGAGCAAGTTATTCCCTCTAAGCCTCATTTCCTTAACTCTAAATGGAAATAATTATGTTACGTACCTCGGGGAGCTGTTGGAAGATTTAAAGAAAACAATGTACACGAACCATTTGGCACACTAGCTGATACTTAGAAAGGACTCACGTGTTAATAATTAGCAGATTTCTATATTGTGTTCTTTATACCAAAACATTGGATCAGAGACAATCTAGCTTACTATAAGAATAATTTTTCCTTACAAAACAATATGATATTTTTAGATTTTCCAAAAATGTTTTCCTCTAATGTATCAAAATATAAACTACAATATTCTGAATGGTAAACTTCCTCTTTGCTTGCTTGTTTGATATACATACATCCACACATATATATCTGATTTGTTTAAACTGTGTGTGTGTGTGTGTGTGTGTGTGTGTGTAGTTAAGAAAACTGGGTAGACAAGTCATACAAACAGAAACAAATAACTATTCAGAGATATTTTTGTACATTGGTCACTGAGGAAACATCTATTTTAATATACTTTCTATGGCTTTTCTCCTTCATGAAGGCTATAGGATAAAAGTTATAGAAAACTTGCAAAAATAAGTACTTATGTTAAAGGAACAATTAAATTATTTGAAGCAAGGTTTTAAGATTAAATATTTCCCAAATACATTTCTTCACTTTTACCATTTATAAGGGGTTTAAAATAATGAAGTCATATTTCAAAACAACTGGTCTCATTCGGAGACACACACTTTAAAGAACATATGCTATTATTTAAGGCAGTTTACATGTAGTTACCAGCCCCCACATGACAATACTGTAAATTGTTTTCGTTCTGGGCATAAAGTTTAGAGTGCAGTCTCAGGGGAAAGGAGATTATTGAAACTGCCAGCAGTATTTAGCAGTATTGTAGGAAAGGTACAGAGAGAATGGCTGGATCTCCGCTTGGATGGAGATAATATCTGGCCGAGAACGCAGAGCCTAAGTGCACACATCCTGTCCTCTTGCAGTCATCTCTGAAAGCTGCTTACAGCAATAGGCAGAGCCAAAGGATAGACCAACAAAAAGTCTCTGCTCTTTCTTGCCAATATGATCATGTCCCAAACCCTGTGAGTTTCTTGGATTTGGAATGCTAAGATTTATTTCATAACCCAAAACCAGGTCTAAGAGAAACCATGTGAAGGAAAGAAACTTGCTCCTTCTTAAACCCTGAAAGGAACTCACAGAAACCAGAAGATCCAAGATTTTCTATGGCCATCCTTCTAAATAGGATTAAACACTTTCCTTCTTGTCCTCCTCATGTTAGCCAGAAAGGTATGTGTCTGAAAGACAGAGAAACCCTAAATATAGTGATGGTGACGTTTACTCTAACAATGTCATTGAGTTTGGCCTTTCCTTGCCTTCATTCTCAGTATTTCTCTTTTCTGGATGTCAGGGGATTGATTGGATAGGGAGCAGAGCCCAACATGAACATGTTTATCCAAATAGAACAAGATTAGGGAGAGATGTCTGTCTTTATA